>NC_090915.1:2163391-2329918 GCF_040956055.1 Brachionichthys hirsutus | reverse complement strand
TGTTGCTCCCGTTGTTAAATCACAGCTTAATTCCTTTTCCATCATCATAACCATTTGTTTTCCTTACAGGGTGGAAATACGGGATGACATCAAGCACTGTGGATGAGGAGGAGGAGGAGGAGGAGGAAGGCTTTTCCTTTGCTCTTTTAGTGCTGAGTGTTTCGGCGGCCATCATAACTTCGCCTCTTAGCTGATTCCTGCCATTGGTCATATCTGACACCTCGGCGACGCCGGATCGAGGCCGCTGCACTCAGGAGCCACTTAGGTTTCCTCCCACTAAACTCCCGAGTCTCTACTTTACCTCCTCTCTCCTCGCATCTGGGTTTTATCTTGACAATGGATTTTTGAAAATGTCATTTTCCCCTACCTGATTCCCTGGAAACTCACCTCAATGAATTCTGTGTGACTCTACAGGCCTGTCGGCGACTCGCTCGCCCATTCCTTGTTCCCTGAGGATGACTCGAGATGGTTCGGACCATCCTTTGACTTTTCATCTCGCACGACCAGAAATGTCCCGACAGCCGCTGGATGGGCAGCCATGAATGCGTTGTATTTTAAGATGTATTTATAAAAGACTAGATGTTATAACAAGATAAATGATCCTTTACTCACCAGAGTTGAGGCAGTGTTCCTCCAAACTAAAGATCAAAATGAGAAACACATTGCAATGGATGAAAGGGGATGATTTTAAGAACTAAATGTGTCTATTATTTGGCTAACAATGGCCGACAGATCTATGATGTTCTAATTATCCTCTTAAAAAAACAAACTAAGAGCTCTGATAATCTCTGATGAACCAGATTAGCTAATTATTTTATTAATTCTTAGCACGTTAGCATACTTGCATTAGCATTTAGCTGACAGCACCACGGTGCCTCGATGCAACCTTACGCAGATGTTAGCACAGCTGCGGATTTATCGCCTTTCGCCTCGAGTCACATTCCTCCACATCCTTAAAATTAATTACAACACTTCTCTGGACTCTACATATTTGACCTATTTATCCAGACACCTGAGAGAGGCTTAAACAAACAGCGCATCACCCCGTCCTCAGATCTAAAAGCCATTCGCTCCATCTCAACCAATCCTGTCCCTAACCCTCCTCCTCCGTCTAGCTGCCCTTGAGCTTTTCTATTACCGCATGGAAAGCACCTCGCAGCCCCTGACAAGCGCAGCGGATCGACACTAAATCAGAAATCAGTGCCAGGCGCAGATCTGAGCCACCATGAAGGTCACAGGGCCCACACTGCGTGTCGTCTCAATCGGGGGGAGCAGGAGTAGATACAGCCAGGGTGACAGTGACTGTGTGTGTGTGTGTGTGTGTGTGTGTGTGTGTGTGTGTCTGCATCTTTACAGGGAAGAGATTGTAAGGAGGAGAATGTGGAATGAAGGAGGAAGACATGGAGCAGGAAGAGATGGTCAATGTGAAGAAAGCATGGGAGGAGGAGAGAAATAAGGGAAATGTCTGCGGCAAATCATGCACGGTAATCAAACGTTTTATTTAAGGCTGCCTACAAATAATTATGCCATAAATGTGATCAATATAAGGGGAAACGCTGGTAAAGCTACTTGGTTAATGGTGATTTGAGCCTTCCTTCATCTCAAGGGATTGTTACACACCGTCATCTAGCGGTGAGAAGTAGAACGACACCCATTAAAACCAGCCGGAACGCGTTTGACGCTGATTCTAAATGATGAAACGAAACGTTTCCTTCGTGTTTTAGTTGTTGCGACGTAATTGGAGCTCCGTATATTCACAGATACTTCTATCGTGTGTCAACATGCGTTAAATCGTATTAATTAAAAATGGCTGCAGTTCTTCGTCGACCTGAATGAATATTGTCCTCTCGCGGCTTCTGTACATTTGAGTCACGTGTTCAGTTTGTTGTGATTACAATGTACCTCTTAGCTTTTAACGGGAAGCTAGCTTACGTATTGCAGTTCAAACGTTACATTTTATTAATTCGAAAAACATTTGATCCAAAAACCGGAGTTCACGGATCGATAACCGATCGTCGCGAGTAAGTGTTTGTGTGACGCGCTCGTGACGTTAGCGTTTGTTCATGTTAGCCTAGCTTTCATGCTAGCCCAGCTGCGTTTGTTTTGGGCTGGTTCCCAGATGAAGAGTGTGTAGAACCGGTTTCGGTGTCTTACTTCGGGTGACGGTAACCGGACGCAGTCATGCTCCGGTGGATCCTCGGTGGTCGAGAGGCTCAGTTCTCGGCGGAGGTAAGATTTACCGGTAACTTGTGCTGCCTCGGCGAACCTGTTAGCATTTTAGCTGTAAGCTAACAGTGTGTTTGAGCATCCTGTTCGATGACTCACGAGTGTTTAGTTTATCTTCATTAAATTAAATATGCTTTGAGGAAATGCTGCACTCTTCATTCAGTCACATAAAATAAAAAGTGCAATCACTTCTGAACTGTTACCTGGCGGGGGGGGGGGGGGGGTAAAGTTGCAGAGAAGGGAAACTGAAACTTTACGAGTGTATATACGTGTGCATGTGCGCGTGCGTGTGCGCGGCTCACTATTTCCCCCCTGCGTCGGCCAGAAAAGCTCGGCGTCGTGCATCGGAGAGGAACAGCCCAAAAACTGGTTCACTGAGCTGCAGGTGCTGAAAGGACATTTTGACATTGTTCGATTTCTGGTGCAGATTGATGACTTCAGGTGAGCAGCCGCCCCCCCTGCTGCCCCCCTCCCCCTGCTCCCCCCCTCTCTCTCTTTGCTGGCCTCTATCCCTCCGTGATTGACAGGAGATTCCTCACCTACAGAAAACTTACAGAGCATGACAAGAGCTCAGCTCCATGCTGGTGCAGTTACAGTAAACAAAGCCTTTTAATGCGGTCCACACACACACACACACGCACGCACACACACGCACACACACACACACACACACACACGCACGCACGCACACACACGCACGCACGGAGGTGCTGCACCTGCGCTCCTCTGAGGGGCTGCGCTGCACACTAGCACGGTGGGAGCGGGTCTGTATAAGTGGTCAGGAGGGGGGGGCTGCTTCACGCTTGGTCTCCTCCAGTAATAACCCCCCTCCTCTGAGCCTCGTCCTCTCTGCACTCCGGTCCTCAGTCGGGGGGGGGGGGGGGCAAAGGCCAGGAAATTCTCTGCAGATTGCTTTTTGAAGTCCGAAAACGTATCGGCGACAGTTCCCCTCTTCTTATTGGGTCTCTTTTTCCATCCTGTCTGTTGATTTTGGTTGGTTGGGGGGTCAGAGGCCAAGCGGGAGGGGGGGGGGGCAGGACAGATGTTTGTCTTTAAGATTTCTCAGGTGGAGACGGCGCGATGGGAAATGATTCCTCAAGCGGACGGCGCTGAACTCGGTTCTGACCTCTGGAGAGACGAAGGTCGCGTCTCCACGGAAACCGTTTCTGTCAACCCGTCTCTTGTTTCCAGATTTGCCTCGGCGGGAGACGACGGCCTCGTCCTGGTGTGGGACATCGAGGTAACGCATCGCGCGCCGCAGCGTTAGCCGCGCGCCACGCAGCGAGGCTAACTGCTGGTTCTCTCTCAGAGCGGCGAGCGGCTGCAGGAGCTGCGGGGCCACTCCCAGCAGGTCACCGCCATGACGACCTTCACCTGCAACCACGAGCTCGCGTCGCACACGTTGCTCATCACGGCCTCCTCGGACCGAAGCCTCAGCGTATCCTCACACCGGAGCCCGGCTCGAACGCCGCGCCGGCGGCCGCTTGGCTTTGTCTGACCCTTAACCCGATCCGTCAGCTGTGGGATCCGGACACCGGCCACAGAGTCCAGACCGTCTCAGACCTCCAGTCCTCCGTGAAGGTAATCCGTGTTGAGACGGGAAGTTTAGCGTAAGAACCGGATATCGGGGAAAACACTGACCCGTGCTTCCCGTCTCCGTCAGTGTTTGCTGGTTCTGGAGCGGCTCGGCGTTTGGGTCTCCGGCGGAGAAGAACTGTGCGTGTGGAACAAAGACTTTGAGCTGCAGTGTCAAAGACGGAACCACAGCGACACCGGTGAGGAGGACAGCGGCTGCCCCCCCCCCCCCCCCCCCCCCGGACGGTTCTCCCGCTTTAACGTCTGTGTTTTGGATGCGTTGCAGGAATGACGGCTCTGATCGAGCTGCCCAAGAACTGCCTGGCGGCTGCGATGGATAAAGACATCTGTAAGAGACGGGGGCGGGGGGGGGGGGGGCAGGTCTGTCTCTGCTCCGATGCTCATTGTGGACGGCTTCTTCTTCTTCAGTGATTTACAGGCTGACGGTTTCGTCCTCGTCCTCGTCCTCGCTGGCTGAGATCCGCTGCCTGTCCGACCACCAGGACCGGATCCGGGACCTGATCAACGTCTCCGGTTGGTCTCTGAGGAGGGACGGAGTCTCACGATGCCGCTCCGTCTCGCTGACGTGCGTGTTTGTCTTCCTCAGACAGGCTCTTCGCCAGCGGCTCTCACGCCGGCGAGTTGATCTTATGGGACGCGGTTGATTGGAACGTCCTGGCCTACGAGCACATCCTGTGGGAGGAGTCACAATCCCCGATTCAGTCTGAAATAAGGCTGACCGCCCCCAAACCCAGCGAGATGTCCATCCAGCACCTGTCCACCAACGGAAAGGTGAGGCAGGACGGGGCGAGTGGGCGGAGCCGTTGTGTTTGCGAGTCCATAAAGAAACGTGACGCTTGTGTTGCAGCTCATCCTCGCCGCCGTGGGCAGCGGCCTCTACGTCTACAGCGTCATGACCAAGACGGTGGTGGCCTACAGGAAGGTGGCCCACGACTCCAACGTCCTGCACACCGCGCTGTTATCCGACAGGTGATGCTGCCCCGTGTGGCGCCGGGGGGCAAATCCTGCCCCCCAAAAATGAAACCTTTTTGACTAAGCGGCTGCGACTCGTTTCAGCGAGCTGATGTCCTGCTCCGAAGACGGCAGCGTGAGGATGTGGGAGATTCAGGACCTGCCTCTGCCGGCAGAACCGGCTTCTCCAGGTGACCCGAACGCCACAGACACGCGCGTCGAGCTGCGGCAGCTCTCGCTACACGCATCATCGCTTCCCACTCGTCACCACAGACCGTTGGTTCGCTTTGCGCCACGAGGAAACCACAAACGGAGGCGTCGGTTTTTAAAAGTCTTCTCACTCGCCGCGTTTCCCGTCATTTGGTGAATCTATTTTTAACGATTCACTCGGGGAGGAAATGGGGCGGTGCTCGTGACGGTCTTCGGAGTTCCCCTGGGCTCCATCTTCAGCACCTTTTAGTTCTTTGGCTTGATTTGAACTTGTTCTGGTTCTCCTGATGCTGCTGCTGCTGCAGCTTCCCATCGCCACCCGGGTAGAGAAACATTTTTGTTCTCTCTTCAACGACCGGCAGAAAACACGAGAACAAACATCCTTCGTGTCCTTTTCATCCTTTCCACTCTCCGCCAGGATTCTTTGGGATGTGGAACTTCGGCCGGTCGAACAAACAGACCTGCGCCGCGTCGAAGAAGGACTCCGATGTTCCGAACCTGAGGACGCTGGAGCTGACGGGCGATCTGATCGGACACTCGGGGGCGGTCCAGGTATGACCTCCCGCTCACACAAACCCGTTTCCTCTTCGACATGGTGTTGATCGGCGTTTCTGTTCCTTCAGATGTTCCTGAGCTTCGGGGAGAACGGTTTGGTCACCTGCTCGGCGGATCACCTGCTGATCCTGTGGAAGGACGGCGAGCGGCAGTCCCGCCTGCGCAGCCTCGCACTTTTCCAAAAACTGGAGGAGAACGGAGGGCTCTGACATTTGACCTCAAAACAAAAGATGTGATGCACTGTAACGCTGCTTTTTGTCTCGTTTGTCTCGTCGACGTAAGCAAACGTAAACGACCTTTAAGGTCAAATGTGTCCGACACAAGAAAAGTCACGACTTTATTTCCCACCTGGAATGTTTTAGTTCCTGTAATGAAACCCGGTCCGAGCGATCTGGACCGTCCTGAACTCGCCAAAGAGGCAGCGAAGGCTCATTTGATCATCAGAACCGGGCCAGCCGGGGCGGGCAGATCGCTTCAACCGCTGAACGTCCCCCAGACATCCTTAAAAAGAAACGTGTTAGTGTGAGAAAGTTCTCCAAATTCAGCATCAAATAAATTCTGATCGTTCTGCATGACGATGAAAATCACACAGGACGTCTGATTTAATCTGATTTTCATTTTTAAATGGCACCAGAGATCAAACACGTTGCTCCAAACGGCGTTCTAATACTGTATCGGGTCAAAATTGAAGAAAATCCTGACATTTAATGCAGTCAAATATTCACTTTGTTTCCTGTCACAGTGAGAAATAACTCACAAGTCCTTCCATTGAAGATTGTGCGCTGCTTGCAGTACCGCCATGTGGCCGCTAGAGGGCGGAAGAATACACCTTTAATATGCAGCCTTCATGAAAAAAGGTAGTTTAAAATAATAATAATAACGTGCAGCTGGAGTTGCGGGATGAAAACCAGCGTGAGGAAGAGCCGGAGCCGATCGGTGCCCGAAGCAGCCGGATGCTGCCGCTGCTTCAGGCGCCGATCTGAGCTCCGGACACTCTGCACATCTGCTTCTTCCCCTTTGAATCTACAGTTAGTGTCACCGATGGACGCCCCCCCCCCTCCCCGACCCGAGGAGCTCTGATACAGTGCATTTCTAATCCCTCCATTTGCTCTGGCATGCAGGTTTACTGCAGCCCAGAGCGCTCGGACTATGATGTAATGGAAGTTCTGTTTCACCGCCAGCTACACGAGCTTTAAGTCCGTCAATCAGCACCCTCCTGGATGTGGAAGTTTGGACCCTGAAGCTCGACCCGTTCTCCAATCTTTCTGTCCGACAGGTTTATAGATTTCTAAGTATTTGGACTCAGACACGAATTTAAAGCGCCTCGTTCTGCGTCCCTGCTCGGGACGCCCCGGCTGAGCACCTTCCACGTGACGGAGGTTAAAAACGGGCCACAGGCGATCGGATTGATCCCGGTGATTTGGTCGGCGCCTCGTTCACTCGTTCATTCACTTCTGTTGCAGCAGCGGAAAGAAAAGAACCTCGAAAACAGGAAGAGGGAAGTCAGAACGTCTCGATTAGCTGCCGTGTGATCGGCAGGCGAGTCGTCCAGGGAGTTGGGAAAACTCAGTGGGGGGGCCCTCAAATGACAACCTGTTCTCTGCTGGCAGACCCCCCCCCCCCACCGATCCCCCCGCCATGAGAAGAGGCTGTGATTTGAGATTGAAACGGCGTCCGTCTGTCCGCCGTCGAGCCCGGGGGGGGACACGGAGCTCCATCCAATCACGGCCGAAGAGGCCGACTGTCCCACGGCGGGGGTCGCTTTTGCTGTCCTACCCTGCGAGGGAGCCGTCAGGAAGGCGGGGGGGGACGCAGGCTCTTCCACTTCATCTCGTCCAGGCTCTTCCAGTACTTGTAGTTCTCTGACAGGTGCTCCATGAGGCCGGGCAGGTCGGCGAAGGCTGCAGAAAGAGGAGGGGGGTGTCGGGGCGATGCTTTTATTACACGGGGAGAATGATTCATCATGCATGTACACCCCCCCCCCCATTTCCTGCTTGTTGTTGACCCGCCTGCATCTGTGGAACCAGCAATGACCTGGACAAAGACCCTGGTGAATTCAGAGCGGCTGTACTTGACGCCCCCCCCCCCCCCCCCCTCCAAACTTCCAATCCCGCCGGCGTTGGAATCTTTCCATGACATCAGAGCATTATTGACAGGAAACAAGTCCTCTCATGGGGGAGGGGCCTAAAACGGACAGGCGGGGAGAACGTGGAGCTACAAGCTACTCGGCATCTCCTCCCACTTTTCCTGAACGCTTTTCCAGGAACCACAAAATGAAAATCCGTTTTCTGGAAACTTGCCCCAAACATCAGATTTGTTTCTCACACACACACGCACACACACACACACACATCCTCACCATCCCAGGCGTCAAACATGTCGGTGATGAAGTAGTCCATGAAGGAGATCTGGGATTTGGGAATGCTGCAGGTATTCCTGTCGAACACCGGCATCACCACCGGCAGCCCTTGGCTCTTCTCCTCATCCGTCTTCAGGGCGAACACAAAGAGGCCAGAGAAGAGATGAGACGCTGCACAGGATGAGCAGCCACGATGCCTGCCCCACCCCCCCCCCCTCACCTGGGCGAAGTATTCCTCGGAGATGCGTCCCGCCCACTCGATGCAGAGCTCCAGGGGCCTGCAGGGATTGGCCACGTCTGCGCACTTGATCAGCATCCTCTTTACCAGCAGACGGTTCTCCGGAGCGTTCCTGATGTTGGCCTGGCCGTCGCCGTCGCTGCTCACGGTCTGCCGGAAAGACGTGAGGAAGAGTGACGGATCCGCAGGAGGTTCCGGATCGGCATGAAACCTGCTCGGAGGTGGTCCCCCCCCCCTTACATTCGTGCCGGTCTCGTCTACGGCGGCCATCGGCTTGTTGACGCTGTTCACGAACTTGCTGACGTGTTCGAAGTGTCTGGTCATCTCCGTGGCGAGCACCATGTCGATGATCGCCTGGCGCAGCGTCCGGAACTGATTCCTGTCGGAAACCAAGGAGACGGAGCTCGGACCCGGACCCGGACCCGGACCCGGACCCGTGGCGTCGCACGCCGGGCGGCTACAGACCTGTCCGTGTTCTTGAAGATGTCGCTTTTGCCGTCTCGGACGGTGAGCTGGAAGGCGAGGGCGGCGTGGTGGCTCTCCAGCACCGCCGTGTCGTTGTAGAGAATCGCCAGCTCGCTGCCGGCGTTGCACAGGAACGAGTTGGTCCTGCCGGGGTGGTCCACGTCGTGAACCGCGGCTGCGATCAGAGCCGCCACCTCATCCAGCTGGTCCAGACTGTTCTGAACCAAAGACAGAGCGGCGTTTTGAAACTTCTACTTCTCCAATCGTGGCACAGATAAATGGAACTTCAGCGGCGTGACGTTGGGCCCCGGCGAGTATTTCTCTTCTAACCTTGACCCTCTCTTTGCGCAGGAAGTAGGAAGTAGCGTGCAGCACGTCGGCGGCGTGCGTGGAGTTGTGGTAGGAGTTGGAGGAGTGGTAGCTGGCCTCCATGAGCTGCAGCCAGGATCGGAGCGTCGCCTCCGAGCAGTTCAGGAAGTCGCAAACCCCGAAACCGGTGAAAATCTTCAGGCCGAGGTACGTCAGCGGTCTGCGGGCGATCAAGCATGGAACACGTGTTTGTGGGGCGGGGTCATCTTTGTTTACAAGCTGGATGAGATCAACGCTGCTCTCGTGGAGTCAATTAGCTTAGCTTAGCATGAATACTTGAAGCAAGGGGAAACAGCTAGCCGAGCTCCGCCTGAATGCATTTTGTTTGTCGTTAACCTACAGGAATCACTGTTGTATGCTAACCTGAACTCGCCGTTACCATAGATACGCTCCCCTAACTCCTCCGTTATCATTTATCAGCAACGTTCCTTTCAGTTTCACAGAGACGGCTAGACGGAACGTTGACCGGCTCTTCCTCCGTCGCCTCCGTACCTCTTGTGCGTCGCCGTCTCCAGCTCCAGGATGTTGAACTCCCAGCGCTCCTCCTCATTCAGCATCTCGGCGATGGATGGAGGGACGTCGCTCAGGGCGACCGGGATGGCCAGCTGGCTCTGGCTCATATCTGCACACAGATCCAAAACGGGTCCAGCATTAAAGGGGCAACGAGAGAAAACCCTGATTTCATCCTGATGGCGGCGGCGGCCCGCACTCCTAATTGTGGAATGGAAAACTTGCTGGAAATATATCGATATGTTATGATAAAAGAAAGGACGGACTAGGAAAGGAACATATCGATTACGCTCTTGTCCATGCAGCATAGCATAGCACCTAAAGGAAGGGAAGTTCTCTTGGGAACATTTTCAATCATGTTTCCCGGTTAGTTTTCGCCATCACGGCATCGTTTGTAAACCACGTTGTGCTACCAGGAAGTAGGAAGCCAGACTTTCTTCGAGGCTTACTTTTGCAGAAGACGTATTCATTCCCAGACAATCTCCGCAGGCCATCCTGGAGGGGGGGAAAAACAAAAACAAGAAAGGGTTGAATTTATTATAAAATACAGTTTTGTGTTTGCCTGTTGGATCGTTCGAAATGAATCATTTAGACATGAAAGTACTAAAATAAAAGGGTTCGTAACGACAGAAAGGTGAACCCTCAGAAGACGCACGTCTGGAGTGGACCGTGGCTCAGCTCGGGTTCCGAGCGGCTAACATCTGCGTCTGCAGTGACTCACCTCGGAGCCGGTTCGTTCAACAAATCAAAAACTCACCAAATAAACACGGACTCCGCTGGCACGCCGGTTGGCACGCCGGTTTGATTTTACAAGCCAAACAGTTGTTGGATCAACAAGAATTCATATTCAGTTTCATACGCATGAGGCAAGAACGTTTTTAGGGACTTATTCCTAACCTCTCCTTATAAAGCACGGATACTTACATTCATGAGCCCCCCCACCAGGTCGTTGGTGTGGGGGTCGTCCTCCTTGGAGGCGAGCTGAGGGGAGTAGAGCTCGGTGGTTCTCAGGATCTCCAACACGCGCTCCAGGGCCTCGGCGACCGTTACCGGGCTGCTCTCCTGGGCGGCGTTGATGATGTTTATCACCTGAGGAAGACGGAGGAAGAGGAGTCGCTCTCGTCTGCTGCCAAACAGACAAAGAGCCCTCTGCAGGGCGCGCCGTAAACTGAGCGCTAAAGTCTTTGTGCGTGTGACGCTGCACAAATTTCATCTGGGGAACAGCTAAAAAAAAAAAAAAAGATGCTTTTATAAATGTACTTAATTCATCAAACAAAGGTTTCAATTTGACACCGGTGCAGATAAAAACTTTTTTTTTGTAAATATCCATAAATAGAAGTGCAGTATTATCATTTAACTGTTATTTAAGTATTATTTATGATTATTTAAATAAAGTGTATAAATGTTGGAGAGCATCTAGATAAAAGGGGACATTTTGGAATAATTTTGTCTTTTCCTCTCAGTTTGTCTTTCCTCTCCGTTTCATATTTAGGAAGGCTTCAGATATTCCGAGATGATCCGACTCCCGTAATGTCTGATGGAAGGGAGGGAAACCCGCAGCCTGAAGTACCGCAGCACTCATTCCTGCTAAGTGTTTATTGATCGGCTGAGTGGCTCGTATGCACCAAGATGTCTTTTCAAAGACACACATTCCTTGTTCCACTTTGGCTGCCGGGTCCGACGTGAACCGAGCTGCCCTCCCCCCGTCCTTGCTCCCATTGAAACCCTGATGCCTGGTCTGGACCCTCCCTCCACCCTCAAAAGGGCGTTACCTTGGTGATGGGAGCCTCGATCGTCATGGAGTGAATCCTGGCGACGGAGGAATATCTTCGACCCGACTGTAAACTGGGAGCTGAAATTTAGAAGACGAGTGAAAGGAGAAAAATGGAGGCTCTATAATTATTACAATCATTATAAATGTTTGAACAGTTTTTAAATGCACAAGATGAGATGGAAGCAGCACTCTGAGTGGGGGGGGGGGGGGGGGTATTTAAGGGGTCTCTTTGATTCAACCACCATCGGACACTCTCTGCCATCATCTTCCCATCCCTTCCTTTGTGGTCTGGTCCTTAATTTCAGTCTCATTACTCATTACTCTGAAGAACAACTCAAAGGTCTCACCGTCACTCCCACGAGAGCTGAGCGATCGGGCGTCCATGGAGTCTTTCCTCCGGTCCCGGTGACGCAGCGAATGGCAATCTGTGGCGAGGCCGAGGAAAGCAAAGGCGCAGTTATCCAACGGAAGAACATTAAAATGTTAAATGCTAGCCTGCAGAATCAGTCATGACACGAGAACCGGGCCAAAAAGAAGAGCTCGGGCAACACATTTAGCATCCAGTCGAAGGGAAACAATAAAGGCTCCATATTTAGAATGAAGACTGATGGCTGGTGCGTTACCTGACTGCTCCCCGACACACCTGTCCTCCTTGTTGAACCGGTGCACCTGCAGCCGGAGAGGAGAAGTGTTTTAACACATAACTCTTACTGAAATACTTTTAATCTATATAACTAACTACTAGTTAGTTGTAGATTCGACCAATGGCGAGCCTCTAATCCGGTTACAGCTGACAGCGCATCCTCCACATTTAGGCAACGATGAACCCGGACAACAAAACCTGCCGACTATTGATTATGTCCAAGAATTCTGCTGTAATTCTTTTCAATAATATTTATTTTTTTAATGGCCGTTTCAGAGTTTCCAGGCGGGCCGGGCTGCTCCCGGGTCTCCAGAGGATCAGGGCGGTGTAAACACGTCTAATGGCCGTATTTAGCCCGGCTGAGTCTTAATGGGCTTCTTGGGCTGCGAAGCACAAACAGACATTTAAAATAGCATCTTCTGAATTAACTTGACTAAAGCTGGGAAATAGTTGAGATTATGAAGCTTCATAAATGAGATGGAAAGTAAAACCAAAGATGACCCGAAACCTGCAGCGAGTCTGGAGCGCTGAAATAAATGTGCTTCACGAAACAACACGATGGAATGGAAAGCGTGCGGGCGGGAAAAGACGTGAATCCGGTATCGCCTCTGTGGCCTTCTGGGTGTCCAACGGACGACGGCGTCTCAGCGAAGACTCAATAAAGGCTGGATTAGTTTCAAATGACGAAGACTAAACTTTTGGTTTCTGCTCTGTAATTTGAGGTGAAAATGCGCCGAAGGAGAGGAAATCCCGATAAATCCATTCAGTCGGAATCTGCACGAAGCGTTTTGTGGGAAGGGCTTCCACCGTTTTCGGGAATGGGATCAGTCACGACCCCGACAAGAGGCAGCGAATGGCGGCCGGCTTCGGCAGAAAGGTGCCAAAGACTGACTCACCTTTATGCACACACACACACACACACACACACACACACACACACGATGGAAGACAGCAATGCGCTAAAGCCGGTCCCTGTGCAGCTTTGCCCGGGGTATTAATAGTCTGGGCACCTGGCTGCGAGCCCTCCCAGGTCTTAGCTGGGGGGGGATCCTGGTGCTTAGCCGTAGCTTAGCATATAATGACGTTATTGGCCCGGTACCCAGCTGAGAGCAGCGACACACCTGCTGCAGAGTAAGCGTTCGAGGCCACAGCCCCCCCCCCCCCCCCCCCGGAGCGTTTAAACGGGACTCTTCAGCCTGCCAGAGAGTTTGTCCTGTTTGGACTCACTTCTCCAGCAGGCCTGATTGGGCCAAGATGTTCTGTAGCGCCGGGTCTGTTCAGAATGCACAACAGAAAAACCACCTCATGTAAGCCAAAGATTTATCTGAGTCTCCGAATCAGGATTCTGTCCCGAGTTTAGAGGAAATGTTTGAAGATTTCAAAGCTGCTCGTGTTTGAGGTTCTACCGGGTTTGGATTGTAATGGCGCCGGCTCAGAAAGGAGTTCTGGTCCGGGTGGCGGCAGCGCTTGACTCACCTGATTGTTGTTGTCAATATGAGGTCGTTTGATGGCTACGAAATGTCGAATCTTCCTGTTGGAGGAGTCGGAGAAGAAGAATGTCAGCGGGACGCGACCTCCGGGGAAAGCCCAGCGATGGTCGTCGGGCCGGTCTGCTCACCCTCCCTGGCCGATGACGGGCGTGATCTTCACGTGCTGCTGGATGCTGTCGCCCGACTTCTTCCTTGCAAAGTAAATTCCCTGCCATTCCTTGGGAGAGAACAGACAGGGGAGTGAGCGCCGCCGCCGCCGCTAGCAGCCTCGGCACGTTTCAGAGAGGGACGCCACACCGACCTTTCCTTTGTTGATGCAGGTGTTGATGGTGTCCAGCAGGTCGGCCCGGTTCTTGTCGCTCTTGGGGAGTTCCGTCAGCTCCTTCCCGATCAGCTCGCCCTTGTGGTAGCCCATCATCCGCTCAAACGCAGGGTTCACGTACTGCGGACGGATCGAGCAGACGTTAAAGCTGCGCCTACGACGCCGCCTGGCCCCGGAGGCGGGGCTTAAGTGAAACCCCACCCCTCATACCTGTATTATGTGCTCCTCGCTGGTGATCTCCACGGCCTCTTGACAGTGGTCCAAAGCAGTGAAGACAGAATTACAAGCCCTGCATGTGTGTGGAGTAAACGCCAGATGAGTAGCCCCTCCCCCGTTGTGATGTCATAAAGAGCCGTTCCTCTGCCGTACCTGAGTTTGAACTGGCAGCGCACCTCGCCGTGTTCCAGCTGTACGAGCTCATTGTAGCACGCCGACATGCTGCCGTTCTCCACGAACCTCTGGAAGAAGAAGAAAAAGGAGTCGAACAAAACAAATCAGGGAATCAGGGCTCCAGGTTCACAACTGGAAACCGGCCTCTAATCTAGTTCCTCAAGTTTCTTAGGAAGGCCAATAATCATAAAGCGTCTGTCACAAACGAGGCAGCCGTTATAAACACACGAGTCGCAGCCAGGAGTCGGACGCACTCTGTTAAATCCAGCGGCGAGGAGAGGAAGGACCGACGGCTCGTCCTGATCGGCCGGCCTGAGAGACGACAGGAAAGCACCGTCACCATGACTTAAAAAGACACTTCGGCCCCACCCCTCTAAACGCTAAACTCTAACCACAGAATTCCGGTTTTCATTTCACTTTAACTGTGGATCCCAGATGACATCAAATAAGATAACAACTCACGTTTGTGGCACGACGGCGAGGATAACCGTGTTTTCGGACGGCTCTGTGGCACGAATCAACCTGGAAGGAAATCGGACGGATTGGGAGTCAGCAGGAGGTCATGGGTTCATTTCCTTTGTTCTGACAACTGTGAGACACAAATAATAATAAACCGAAGAAGTTTTATTCCTGAATGCTGGTTAGCGTTCGAGTGTCGTTAGAACGTGCTTTTTCTTCTGCCCTAAATAGTCAGGAAACATCGTTCCTTATTCACAAAGATGGGACCTCACCAGGGAATTCTTGGGATATTCTTCAGGAACACAGCCGGTGGAGCGGGAAAAGGTTTTGTGTAAAATACAGTCTCAAAGTAATGTCTGAGTAAATCCTGCGTGCCAGAGAGTAACATGGGACAAACGCAGACCAGCACCGCCAGGATGAACACGGGGAATGAGGTTATTCTACAGTCAAAGTGGTTTCTGGAATGTTTCCAAAAGTTTCTGCAGTGAAACAAGAGACAAAGGAAATGTTCCCTTGGGGGGGGCGCTCGATTTAAAATCAACAACTCATCTCAAAACCCGTTTCCTACCAATATCTTCTTATGGATCAGGACACCCAAGTCTTCTTCTGCCTCTTTTTAGAGTGAATTCAGGACAAAACGAGTTTCAGGCCTGTAGTTCCTTCAATACACACCAGGCGGCACCAAAACACCCTGACAGACTCTGGGCTATCCTTAGAATTGAACAGACAATGATAACACAATCTTTGAAATTCAGACGGAGCCCTTTGGAACTCTTTCTTTACGGGAACTCGAGTCAATTGGAAACTTGGGTGAAAGGTTCTTGATCAACAAAAAATTTCTAGTCTCGAGTTTCACAGAAAAAAGAAAAGGCCTCAGCTTTCTACTAAACAGCTGCTGACGCTGGGGACTAGTTTGACACCAAAACAAACAAGAACGCCGTACGCTCAGTCACCCAAAGCCCCAGCGGCCCCCGAAGAGCCGGAACAGAAGTTGTTTACATCCTGACTTTAAACTATGAGCTTCACTGTAGCCTAAACGCTAACAGATATCTGCAGCCACCTTCTCTTAGGAAGGGTCACATGGTGGTGTCACGGCTTCATGTCGGTGCGCTAACAGTTTTTAGCTTAGCATGTATGAGGCAGATTTGTGAATGAGCTTGAGCATCAACCTTCTCAGCATCTCTGAGGAACAGAAGGAAGCAGAGACGAGCAGACCTGCAAACAGCTTCAGGCTCAAAGTAGCGCGAGTGGCGTCCGTCGACGACGACGATCTCGTGGTGCTTGTCCAGGAAACACTCGGCGGCCGACTCTGGCGTCCGTGCGATGTTACACCTGAAGCCGGCGCGGTCGCATGCCCACCAGAAGGCATCGCTTTGGCTGTCCTCCTTGGCGAACACCAGCATGACCTGAGGAGACGGGGAGGAATGGACACCTGGGTGAGACGGCGCTAAGGAGGGGGTTGTGGAATATCTATGCTTGGAGGTCTGCGCCTATGACACAGCAAAAATCAACACATCCTGTCCAACATACATGTAAAAAATAGTGAGCGATATGGTCTGGAACCTCTTTGGGAGCCATTGATAATATATCGTTGCCGTGGTGATGCAAGAAAACTAATATTGAATCATTTGTAATGAGCAACAATACACATTTTGCATAATTCCTGGAATTCAAAGACAAACGGTTTACAAGACGTGATTTAAAAAAAAAACGAACCTCAGTGCTTTTGTCTAAGAATGGGTTTAAGATGTTGCCATGGAAACACAAACATGGATGACGTGTTGAGGGTATATGAAATAGTTAGGGTGAATGAAAAATAGTAAAAAAGCACCACCTTGTTTACGCCCAAACAAAAACAGACGGTTTTTAAAACGATTAAAAGAACAGACGACATCCTGTAACGTCAGAACCCCCCCCCCCCCCCCCCGATTTATTCCCTCAGCCCGAACTCAAAGCTGTGTTTCACACCCGCCGCCATGAAGCCTGCAGGTTTTTGATCCCACGCTGTGTTTGGACCCTAAACACACCATCTACCGAGACGCTGTCACGCACACACAAACACAAGCAGCTGGTCTGCAGCCAGGCCCAAAAATAATCACTTCTGTCTCCATCATCATCATCATCATCATTATCATCATCATCACCATCATCATCTCCAGGCTCCTTCTAATCTAAGGACACCAAAGCCCCATCGCTTGTAAATCTTGACGAGCGACACTGATCTGTGCCGGCGTGAAAAAGTGCAGCAGAAGATGTAAAAGATTAAAAAAGCAAGCCGGCGTTGGTGAGAACCCGTGAACCGCCCGCAGTGTTTGACGCCGCGCAACCTTGTGTAACCATGGTGCTAACATGTGAAATTCCACACGCGTGGTGCCCAGCCGACCCTGGGACACCACCGACCACACATGTCACCAACGACGAGCCCGGAGGGAGGCGCCGCGGGTCGTAAAACCCCCCGTCTGATGTACGCCCAGTCAAACACACGCCACCAAGCTAACACGCCCGTCTCAGACTCGCTGCACAGATCAACGCACGCTCACGCCGAAGAGCCTCTGGGCTCCGTGCATGACAGTCAGGCACGGTTAGTCACGGCAGCCGCGAGCGGACTCAGAGGTCAGAGGTCAGGACAACTAGCACGCTAGCTTTGAGCTAACAGAGTGTATCATGCAGAGCGTGAATGGGTGTCATGGCGACAATGTGTGAAGAGTTTTTAGCCATTATAAAACTCCCACTCCCTTTGAGAGAGACCTCCTGAAATAAAGCCGATGATTTTGAAGAACTGAAATCAGAACTGAAATCAGAACTGAAATCAGAATTGAAATCAGAACTCTCTGGATGTCGGATCAAACCACGGCAAATTCACCGGAAGCACCTAATAAAGCAGCCGATTCCTGGAGGGAACGCCGTGAGGAAGCTGCGTCTCAGCCGGCCAGTAAACTCAAGGAACTCCGAGGTTCTTAGTTACATAAGGATAAATCGGCACGCGGCCTAATCCGCCCGACGACGATCCCCGGGTCAACGCTAACCTTGACCCACAGCTGGAGGTGAACGCTTCACGTAAACAAAACACCAGAGGCACGAATGTGAGCTCTGACGCCTCCCTATTTGGTCTCTTTTAGCTACGTGCAGGATGCTTTTTGGCGCTCCTCTTACCTGAATGGGCTCTTGGGACAGCCTCATCGGTCCGACGCATTCTTCTGTAGCGGAAACCTGCGAGCAGCAGAAGACCCGTCAGAAACGGAAGCACACGAAACACACCGAACAAGCGAAAGCAACACTTCCCACCATTATGCCGTTGATGTCCAGCAGCATGTCGGCTTATAGCTTCTGCTCCCGCCTACGTCTCTCTTGAGCGCCTTTAATTCTCCTCCTTATCTCGATCGTTTCACTTCAAGCATCCGCGGAGTAACAAATATTTCCTCGGTGAAGTAGAAAAAGCTTCTAATAGATTTCTCTCCTGCGGATATTTGCCACCTGCCCGCTCCGAGCGTCTTCAGAAGGTATTACCAGTCTGTCACAGGTTTACTTGCATAAGCCTCCTGCAGGAGCACCACGCTAAGTTG
This sequence comes from Brachionichthys hirsutus, assembly GCF_040956055.1. Lineage (NCBI taxonomy): Eukaryota > Metazoa > Chordata > Actinopteri > Lophiiformes > Brachionichthyidae > Brachionichthys > Brachionichthys hirsutus. Next base: position 2,311,798 of record NC_090915.1, on the reverse strand, counting down.
TGTTTATACGCGTGTGCAGCCTTCTTAACCCCCTGCGTCACCCCGAGCAACTCAGTGACGTGAACGAATGCATGTACACATGTTTGTGCCGCACCTCACAAACGCTGACTCAGGCCTGCAGCACATCACACAACATGGAGCACCGCACTCGTTCGGTGTCACGTCGGGGAATTTAACCATCAAGTTCAAGTCTTTTGTTATTTCTGAGCAGATTCTGCATCGGAGTCATTTTTTCCCCCGGCTTTGTTAGAATCTGTGGTTTTGGTTCATAAACACACACAAACACACACAAACACACACACTCATATCCCATCGGGGAGTGTTCGGGATTAACGTCTCTTTCCAGCTGAAGGAAAATACCAGCGGTATCCATGAAAACAGAGGGCAGGTACCGAGAAAGAGGGAGAAGAGGGATTTCAGTTAATTCTCCAATAGGCTCCGGCTCCATAATAGCGGCGGCGACTCATGGCGTGGGTTCAGGCAGTCAGCGGCGTCTGGGTGACTAAAGCGGCGAGGCCTACCGGCGCTGGTGACTCCAGCATGACCTCAAACACCGGGATTATTAGCCAGCGGTATTTACACCGCTAGCAGCCGACGTCACCGGGAGGTGCTCCTCCAATAATCATCCATTCATTAGTGTCTAATCAGAAATCCATTTACAGCTAAAGACAGACAGACCGGGGGTTTTATTTAACCCACAAACGCAACACGTCGGCGTGTTCTCGTCCCGGCTCATCGTATTTATCACACCTCTTCGCACCGGGAGGAGTCCCATCCAGACAAAAGCCTCCTGCGACAAAGCCTTTCTAAGTCTTTCCTGATCGACGTGGAAACGCCTGTGGGTTGCATCATAGAACGATATTTGGGGGGGGGGGGTCACATGTAGGTGAGGACACAGCGTGACCTCACCTACGTCTGGCTCTGCTGCCAAATGCTGCAAGTAAAGTTTCTAACATTAGAACAAGAAAGCAGGAACAACAGAGCACCGCCCCCAAATTGCTCCAGGTGTCCCAATCATGGCGGCGCCTTCTCCCTCTCCGCATGCTCTGGGGCCCCCTATGCATGATGTTCCCGATCTGGAAAAAAGCCCCCCAATGAGCTGGCGACGCATCCGGGGTGTACCCCGCCTCTCGCCTGTAGTCAGCTGGGACACCCGTGACCCAGGAGGAGGATGAGCGGGTGCAGACGAGGCGATTAGGTCGGGATGGACAGAAGTCTGGGGTGTTTGGAATTCTGTTTGTCTGCGTAACTAATTTTGATCAATGGTAATTTGTTTTCAAAGACCTCCTCTGTCCTCCAGGCGTCTCCAGTGGAAGATACAAAATGACGAAAAATTCAAACAGACCCAAAAAACCAAAAGAAAAGGACAAATGGAAAACAAACTCTTCATCTCTATGTGCATGGTAAATTAATTTGTTTCGGTCCATAAAAACCCAAGTAAATAAAGTCCGTCTTTGACAGAAGAGAGCTTAACCATCAAAAACATCTTAGCACCAAAAAAAGAAATCAAATGTCATAAAATCACAATCACATGTTCATCCACATGCACCGAGTCGATTTTAGTGCTCAGTGGGATGAGTTCCATCTGTCCAGGCCCGGTACCAGGCCCTGTTGTAGGTCTGTTTATCATCCGGTGCAAACGGGGTGACAGTTCTGTCCAGAAAGAGATTCTGATGGAATAAAAAGGAGCTGATCTCAAGGTTTCAGGAGTTCAAATGAGGGGAAACCTCGTCCATTGTGTAAAGGTGAGTTCTTTCAAGTTCACGGTTCTACATGTTTGCACAACAGACAGAACCTATAGCAGCACCAGCACCTCAGATTTCACCATCAACACTTTGAAGCATGTTTCACATCTAGCAGCTTGCAGTGGCCACCAGCGGTCGTAGGACCTGGCGAGCTGGCCTCATAGTGCCTGATTAAATGCCACCAAACACCAAAGCCTATCGTCTTTACATTAGAGGCCAAGAACAGAAAGAAGTGATATCGGCCCACGTGATTACACGTGGGCCGATATCTAATCACCGTGCGTTAGCGACAAAGAGGCGGACCTCTCATCTGGACCCAACCTCGTGTGAGGCTCTTACTTTGAAACTCAGACTGTTTAGAAATCAGAAATGATGCAGTATGACGTGGCCGAGGCCTTCAGCGCAAGGCTACGTCCTCTGATCCTGTGCATTATGCCACTTTCCTCTGTGCAGTCCTCTGTGTACGTGAATCTGTCCTTGCAACATGGCCTCCTCCTATCTCCTGCACAGGTGGCCTTCTGTAGCACCTGGGCGGACTAGAGGTCGGCCTCCGTCTGCACACCGCCGCAGTTATCTTCTTTGCACTGTACGAAGCTGTGATCATCTCACACCCGTGCTATTTTGACGTGGGCTAAGCTACGAGTCATAACACGCCATTAGAGCTAAGAGCTTTTACACATTAATGGTGTCACTAGCATGACAGAAATAGAAAATATTTCACTAAATAATTTGAGTGTCGCGACGCAAAAGATACGTCTACTACAGGTAGACACGTTCAAGGTTAAAGTTTTAGGCCTAATAAATGTTTGAGTAATTCTTTTGGGATTTAATCTCTATACGTGACTCGCTAAGAATAAGGGCAGCAGCTGAAAGAGCTCAGAAAGGTGTGTTGCATTTATGATACAGCATGAAATAGTTTTATTGTGTGTGCGTGAACTAACGATTTAAACATTTAGAGGCAGACTACTCTTTGTTGGGGAGTCTGCGTGGCGCTGTTTCACATTTCCCCAGTGACACCCTAGAGTCTTTTAGCATGTTTTGCTAACTGAAACGATGCCCGAGAGGACACTTCCACCTCAGACGATGCACGGGGGAATTTGTGTGTGCTTTTATTTTTAATTTTTTTACACGTGGGTGATTTTCACCCCCCAACCCCATGAGTCCACCAATGCTGACCTGCAAATTCACATGGACTCTTCCGGGGGGAAACATTTTATCACTTTTTCTGCCAATGAAACTGTTGTCCTTGCAAACACGAAAGAAAGGAAAGCCTATGCAGACGTCGTCTGACTGCGTTTCGATAAAGTTTTCTTTAAACACAGACCCTACATTGTTCACGGTCACTGAACTTTTGTAAGCGAGGTCGTCATGACGATGCTGAGACAGCTAACTTCTGTGTGACAGACCCTGGAGGGATGTCTGTACAGAAAACCATCATATGCCCTCTCCCTCACATGAGGTCACCCCCCCCCCCCCCCCCTCACTGACCAGAGGGGTAATCAGATTACTTGTACATATAAACACGCGGGAATGTGACTGTAGGGGAAAGTCGAACGATAAATGCTGTCATTGATCGTCACACAAACCTGTAAAATTATATTGATGAATGTTCCTACTTGCTTCGGGGTTCTGCTGTTGGTGACAGTGTCCAAATGACACCAATATTTCCACCATGAATACAAAATTATGGATTATATAAATGCTTATAATAAGACAGTGTCTGTTGGCAGTCCGATCTGGGCCTGAATGGGTTAATGTCTGAAGATAAGATCATCTGCTACACAACTTCTTAAAACAGCTATATCCTCTGGGGTGCCATCAGAAATATGGAGGAGTATCTGTTCACATGCTCCCTCATGACAAGCCTTGTACACAAACTCTCCATGTTTAAGATCTTCACACGCAGGATTCCCTAAAAAAGACTGCAGAACCAGGCCTATTGGTTCGGCCCATTAAGGTTCTCTAAAACACGGCTTTGATCCCGAAGCGTCAGGTGGGAGGCTCTGAGGAAGATCGTTTGAAGAAGAATATTCGGAAGCTTCTGAATTACTCTCTCTTCTAATGAAAGGAGGCAATAAATTGTATCTTTCCTCATCTATTTGGGGGGGAAATGAACAGATAAGATAATTCCACCTTTCACGGGTCTTCTTTGGTCGTGTTCACTGCTGCAAAGATAAATGGAATTGCATGCGCTCTTTGTGTCTGAAGGCAGATTTTGAACAAACAAACTTTATTGGTGTCATTGTGCAGACACGCCCCTGAAGTGTGTCACTGCTATTTTTTGTCTTCAAAATTGTCTCAAAAGTCATGAAAATGTTACATCTGAAATCACCTGGGGGGGGGGGGGGCAAGGCTCCAGAAGTGGGTCACGTGACTATTTCAGGCCAGAATGAACATTTTTGGTGAGTCCGGGTGAAGAGGGAATTGGCTATTGGCTGCCAGATCATCAATAATCGATACACTTTATTGATTGCGCGCATCTGTCACTATAATCCACTCTCAGGGTGGATTAAAATATCTGCATTGTTGCGCTCCGATATAAACGCCCCCCCCCCCCCCATACCTTGACGCTGGCGCGGCTGGTCTGCGTCTCGGCCTCGACGCGGACGCGTCCTCCGCCGCGCTCCTCGCGCTGCGAGCGCCGGTTCCGGTAGGTGATGACGGGGGGGGGGATGCTCTCGGCCGCGTCGGTCTTGATGAAGAGCCCGTGCAGCGTGGCCGCGGTGCCCTGGGAGACGGCGGCGGTCTGGTGGGGGGAGTTGGACTCGTCCGAGTCTCGGCAGTAGATCACCCCGCTCTGAGAGACGTGGATGCTGGGAGCGCAGCCCATACCTCAGCGACGCGCCTCCGGAGCCAGAGCCCGGATAACGAACACCGACGCTCGGGTACCACCTCCCCGTCGCCCCGCCTGCTCACGCGCACGCGCACGCGCTGCGGGCTCCTCCGAAGCATCGGCTGCGGTAGCGACTCCTTCTCTCCTCCACGCGCCGTTTGAGCGCATTAAGGCGCTGATTGTTTAATTCATGCGTCCCGGTTCCTCCGCAGCCCCCCCCCCCCCCCCCCCTGGTTCGTCTGACAGATGGAGAAGATGAAGAATCGGAACCGCCTCTTATCTCCGCTCATCCTCTGTCACGCGCGTCATTTTGGGCCCGGAGCTTTCTTCTTTGGCTCGCCTTGAATTATTCCCCCAGATTGGCCCCGCCCCCCTCCCTTTCTCTCTCCCTCATCATATCTCTTCTTCTATCTCTCCATCACTCTGATTTCATCTTCATCTTCATCAAACATGTTTCAGCTTTGTATCCTGATGAAAATCTGTCTTCCTTTAAAAACTTTAATTTGAACGACAGACTTTCCTCGTCAATCTTTCTCCCAGAAGTTTCAGCAGGTGACCAAATGAAGCGCACCCCTAACTACAATGTACCTGAGTACCCATGCCCCGCCCCTTGGAAAAGGTGACTACAAATAACTACAAAGACAGAAAACGTTGAAAGACATCCTTTCCAGAAATATGACCTCCTTATAAATGTTAGCGGACAGCGTAGCATCAATGATCTAATGTTTTTGCCATCAACAATAGATCAAGGAATCAGCTGGCGGCCCTACCTTCAGCGGTCCATTGGGGAATAACGGACTCTCCTCCGGTGACGGTCCGCTCATGTCTCAGAGACGTGACTCGGTGACGTTTAATCAATATTCTGTTCGCACCGAACTCTTGAAGTTCTGTCTGATTACCGAATCGTCCCGCAGGTACCGACTGATGGAAACTTATCGCCCCGCAAAACTTCTCAACCTGCCCGGTTCAAGCGGGTGTCGGTGTCCGTGCGGTCCTAGTGTCCCTCCCCCGCGTGTGGAATGTAACCGCGTCGATTCTGATCGTCTGATCGACTCCAGATCGAACATTTGTGTCCCACAAGTAGTTAAATCAAGAATACCGGAGAAAGAAAATACTTTATACTATCAGATTTAACTATTGAACACATTCCATATATTTAGATATTTTTATTTTAATCACGTTTTGCAAGTTCTATTATTCTTTTTTATATATTTGTTTTACTGCACATTAAAAAAAAGCAACAATCCAGGGGTTGCACCACCAGAAAGGTTTTGGGGGCCCCCCAGGAACTCAGGAAAAATTGGATACCATTCGCTGGCAGAGAATACATGAAGGAGGATTTCCTATCGAACATGAACATGTTTAAATTCTGCAAAAAACTCTAAAAACAGATCACTTCCAAATTATTTCATTATGTAAGTAAGATAAGTAAGTGTTGGCCCTCTGGCTCGAGTATATGGTAAAGTGGCACGCGTCAAAAAGGTTGACGACCCCTGGTTTAGAGGCTAATTAAATGTTAGCATGTACAAATCCACCAGGTTGTATATGTGCATCTCCATCAATCACACAGCTGTAAATAAAAGAACCCCCCACCCCCTCGTTCGCAGCTGTGTCAGGTCTGACATTTGTTCTGACTTTCCACATGCCTGAGAACGCTCACGCTCTCCTGAAACTCGCCGTCTTGAAAGCAGGAGTTGACAAAACATTCCCAGCTCACGGTCCACTGGCTTGAACTTCCCTTTATTTGTACTGTAAATCCCCATTGAAGTTCTGCCACGCAGCTGAGAGACATGTCTGACCCAGAAATGAAAGGACTGATCTTAAAAGCAACCACAAAGAACTGTAAGTCTGTAAATTGTACTTTATATCTGAATAAAACCACGTGACCAACAAATAACAAGGAATGACGGGTAAAATGAGGACATTTATGACATCACATGACACAGCAGATTAGACTAACCCCCAATGGAACCTCCTCAAAGGAGGACATAGCATGAGTTCACCTCCAGTCTGCTCCTTTAGGGCTCAATGGTTCCCCCCCTAGTGGCTGTTTGTGTGTTTAAGCGTGTATAAATCTATCATTTAATGAGTCTAAATTGATGTTTCATTAATCTTTGTGACTACAATTGCCCCTCTGGGATAAATAAAGTATTGAATTGAATTAACGCCGTGTGTGTGTGTGTGTGTGTGCGTGTGGACACCAGCTGTACTTGTGCACCCCCAGAGAACCACACACGAGATCACTTATAACCTGCTAAAATAGCTTCGTAAAAGGTTTTCAGTTCATCTTTATTAAAACTAGAACTGTTAAAATGTACATTTTAATTGCCCATTTCTAAACCATGAGGACGAATACGTGATCAATAAATGTTATGTCAGGCCTTATAATCAATACACCAATATTTATTAAGGTTTGCTATTCAAATATCCTTTAACATAATCAATAAATGTGACGTTAATTAATAATCAATACTAACTTTTCAAATCTTTTTTATTTCCATTTAAATCCTATCAAAATAAGTTTAATTTCCAACCTCTAATTTACTTGCAGGTTCCTCTTGCGTCCACCAGGGGGCGTGAGCGGCGCGTCATGAAACAGACCAGCAACAAATAACTTGTTGAGGAAAGCTGTCATTTTATATTATAAATTAAGTGCTTAGATATTCATTGTGTTTGCCATCCACATAAATTTGTAAAAAAAAACAACAACTAAAAATGTGTTTTTGTAAGATAAATGAAGATGATGAGTCAGATCTCATCCTGTTTACCAGGAGGCCGGATTATCACTGCTCTTCTGCTCACCTTGCGAGAATGTGGCTTATTCCGTTATGATATAAGCAGGCCTTTGTTTCCCTAAATCTGAATTATGCATGGCTGAACTGAATCCGATTTACACACACACGGTTCAGACTTGCTTACGTTACACTTTGATGCGCAGAGGAAGCTTTCACCCTGGCCTATGAGCTTGTGTTTTCCACGTGTGTGTGTGTGTGTGTGAGAGAGAGAGAGAGAGAGAGAGGGCGACAGTAGTAGTAGATCTATTTCAGTCAGACATGATTAACTAAAAGAAATGAAACAAACATGAAAGACCAAAACAATATTCATTTTTACACATTGAAATAAAATTCCCATTTCCTCCAGTTCCAAATCAATAACTGATTTACTGATTTAGAATTCATCTTCACATTCTTAGAGTTTCTCAACCCTTAGATTCTCCATAATCTAGAACTTGTTTAAAAATGTGAAAGGGGAGAGAATGAGACATCCGGGTGGTGTGTGTGTGTGTGTGTGTTTGGGGGGGGGGGGGGGGGGTCTGATTTAGCTTCAAGCATATTGGCATCTCTCTCTCTCTCAATTTGCCTTCGTCACACCCACCCACGAACGTTGGGGGGGGGGTCCGCGGTAGGTGACAGCGACCATGTCAGCCGCTCACCACGGATCTTGGGCCCATAAAAAGCGGGTCCCGGTCGCAGAGCAGCTCAGACTGTCCGCCCTGCGTCATGGCGCGCACGTTCCGCGAGCAGCTCTTCCTGCTGGTTTCGTGTCTGTCCGTCCTGAAGGGAGACTCCAGGTACATCGAGGTGAGTAACGGGAACGTCAGAAGTATCCGCAGGCGATACCGGGAACGACTTTGACCTTTCCCGTCTGCAGAACAACGAAATCTCCAGAGATGATTTATTCTCGTTTCTCAACTCGGAGCCGAAGAGAGAAACACCGGAAGAGTTCCGGTACCGCCGACCTCTACGTAAGTCAAGGTCAGGGACCCTAAACGATCCGGTTTACGTCCCTTTATACTTGTTTTACAATTTAAATACTTTTAATGACGTAACAAATGTCTTGCCTCCGCTGGGCGCGCGTTCTCTGGCTGAACTGCTGTGCGTAATTGCGCGTCAGGTTGCCTGGACATGGTCGCGGTGGAGGGTCAGTTCACGTTCACGGCGGCGCGTCCTCAGCTCAGCTGCGCCGCTTTCCTCAGCGCGGAGCCCGACGAGCTGATCTCCGTGGATTACGCGAGTGTGGACATCGACTGCAGCGGGGGAGACTTCATCACGGTAAAAAGCGGAACCGGAGGAGGTGAGTCATCCATCCTTAACTCCCCCGAGTCACCTCTGCTCCGCGTCCCGCCCCGTGAAGGTGTTCGACGGCTGGGTGATGAAGGGGGAGACGTTCCCCAGCTCCCAGGACCACCCGCTGCCTCTCCGCGAGCGCTACGTGGATTACTGCGCGGCGGGATCCCCGGGGAGGACCGTGCGCTCCTCTCAGAACGTGGCCATGGTCTTCTTCCGAATTCACAACGCGGGCAGCGGCTTCACCCTGACGGTCAGGAAACACGCCAATCGTTTCCGTGAGTAGGATCCACGCAGTAAGGATGCTCTCCATCACTGTCTTCTGGGTCAGAACCGCAAGAAGGGGGATTCTGTCACACAGTAAATGTGAGGATGAGGAAAAAAGCTCGTGGGGAAGTTTAGAACTGCTGCGTCTGCACATTTACTCACTCAAGCACAGAATAAAACATTTTGTTAATGTCATTTTTGTTCGTTCTTCTCTGTATTTGTCTTCCGGCAGCCTGTAATGTCATCTCCCAGTCACCAGAGGGCAGTTACACAATGGTGACCCCCCAGCAGCACAGGAACTGCAGCTTCTCCATCATATACCCAGTGGAGATCGACGTCTCCGAGTTCAGCCTGGGACACTTCGACCTCCCAAAGGTGAACAATTCGCTTAAAGGTGTTAAAATGCTCTGGAACGACCGATCTGGGCCGCCGACGCAAAGGTCCTGGGACAACACGTAACTCTGTCTCCGACCTATTTTCACGGCGTCACTTGTATCTTTCTTTCAGCGTATTTGTCCCGTCATGTTTTCCTCTCCTCAGAGGTCCAAGCCCGGTTGTACGGAAACTGGAGATTTTGTGCAGCTGCTGGGAGGAAACGGCATCGACACGTCGAAGCTGCTGCCCATCACGGATCTCTGCATCTCCTTCACCGGACCCAGTGAGTAAAGGCCGAGCATCCCCGCATCAGCACCACAAGCATCATCATCATCATCAGCACCATCATCAGCACCGTAAGCATCATCATCATCATCAGCACCATCATCAGCACCATCATCAGCACTACAAGCATCATCATCATCACCGTAGGCATCATCATCATCATCAGCACCATCATCAGCACCGTAAGCATCATCATCATCATCAGCACCATCATCAGCACCGTAAGCATCATCATCATCATCAGCACCATCATCAGCACCACAAGCATCATCATCATCACCGTAAGCATCATCATCATCATCAGCACCATCATCAGCACCGTGAGCATCATCATCATCATCATCATCATCAGCACCGTGAGCATCATCATCATCATCATCATCAGCACCATCATCAGCACCGTGAGCATCATCATCATCATCATCATCATCAGCACCGTGAGCATCATCATCATCATCATCATCAGCACCATCATCAGCACCGTAAGCATCATCATCATCATCATCAGCACCATCATCAGCACCATCATCAGCACCACAAGCATCATCATCATCACCGTAAGCATCATCATCATCATCAGCACCATCATCAGCGCCGTAAGCATCATCATCATCATCACCATCACCACGGTGCCGGATTGACTTAATATTTCTCTCCCTTCTCCTCCCCAGCTCACCTGAAGATCGGCTGTGACATCACGGTGGTGAGGATGGTTTCCAGCGGGACGTTTGTCAGCCGGGTTTCCTTCAGCTACCGGCTGCTGGACCGCGTGGAGCTGCAGACGATCAGACTCAACAACGTGGAAGATTTCTGCTTCAGTAACTGACCCCAAAACGACCGTAAAGACGTCACCGACGAGAACCGACAAGAACCAACGAGAACCGACGAGAACCGACAAGAACCGTCAAGAACCGATGAGAACCGACGAGAACCGACGAGAACCGTCAAGAACCGACAAGAACCGACGAGAACTGACAAGAACCGTCAAGAACCGTCAAGAACCGACAAGAACCGACGAGAACCGACAAGAACCGTCAAGAACCGACAAGAACCGTCAAGAACCGTCAAGAACCATCAAGAACGGACAAGAACCAACAAGAACCGACAAGAACCGTCAAGAACCGACAAGAACCGTCAAGAACCGACAAGAACCAAGAACCGACAAGAACCGACAAGAACCTATCAGAACGTCCGGGTGGTTCCTTCTGGTGAAACATCACAGACCCAAAGACGCGACAGTAAAAGCGTAAAATAAGATCGTTCAGTGATATGTTATTAAAGACTCCAGCATTTGCAGGACTTTTCACTAGTTTGTTTATTTATTTATTGTTTTCGCTCATGGCTGTAATTAAAGCTCCACGAAGCATCCTTTTGTGTTTGGATGTTTCATGTTGTGTTGCGTTCCCAAAGAGGAGACATACGATTCCGTCACGTTCTTGAATGGGAACGGTGCTAAAAAGAACGTTTCTGAGTCAGGGAACGCGTTTCATGTAATAAATTAAAGTGTTTGTTGCCATTATGTGGTTACATTTGTATAAAACCTTTTTTGTAATAAACTTATACTGCATGACAAAACGCACACAACTGTGTTTTTGCTCCTGTTACTCCTCCTGAGGAGGTCGAGGTTCCAGGAAAAAGAAATGCATTGTGTTCTGTGCTAAATTAAGAGAAGAATTCACCAAAAATATTAATCCAATCAAGATCTGATCATCGTCATGGCAACAGAATCTCTGATGACGTTTGTATAACGGACTCCATGTATCTCACAAGGTGTAAAAATCTGTGCCTCCTGAAGCTCTGAGATCACAAATTGATTTGGATATACATATTTTTATTAGATCCATTTCAAGCTGAAATGTTGAGGCGGAGGCAGACGCTCAATATTTTGAGTGATGTGAGTCTTTGAACATCACACACTCGTTCATTTCTCTGTGGCTTTAATAATAATAATAACAACAGATGTTTGTCTTTCTAAAAGTCACTTTGTCTTATTTTCCTTCTTAAATATCCGCGTGTTTGTGAATGACTTGACACACGGATCACATTTAGGACATATCACTGTATTGATCTTTGATCTGCGCTCCTTTTGAACGCTTATCGACACACATCATTGGTCGATGTCTGTCCGCTCAGGAAATTGAAGTTCTCCAATATATATTGATTTGATATTTTTTAATCGTGAATTGGTGTGCAAGATCACTCCCTTCACCCAAAAGCATGAGTGACTTGGAAAAAATCTAACTTAATGTAAAAATCAATAAATGATAAGTTTCCGTTTTAAACATTGAGCCGATGTTTCTGTAATACCAACAAGTGAGAGGTAAAATTACAAAATGTTTAAATCAGATGACTTGTCATAGAAAAAGCTATAAATACACAAATATAAAGACGATCAAATGCCACTTATGATTGATTGCAACCTTTTAGAGATGGAAACAAAAATATAATTACTACACTACAACTATCTGGTGATTATCCTGCTCCATTACAGCCAATCACACAGATTGCATTGTAATGGGCGAGCGCCATCTGCACCCATAAAAGCATCGCACTGCACTATGTTGGATTCTGCACGTCACCGCAGAGAATGTCATCGCTAATTAAGTGTCTGCTTTGGTATTCTGGGAAAATCCAGATGCAGTTTCCTCCCGAAGGTGACAGGACCAGCATTCCTGCTGGAGGGTAGGACGCATCCCGTGATTGGCTGATGCCAATAGACCCAGGTGGGCCATGTATCTTGAGAAAGTCTTGCGATTAGACTTCAAGCCATCGTCTGACAGCTCCAGGATGATCGTGGATAAATGAAAGACGGAGTCTACTTCCATTTATCCCAAACCGTGTCCAGGGAACGCCTGGCCTAGGGGGGAAGTTGGGCAACACTGAAATCTGATTGGTTACCCCAGTGGTATTTTTAATTCCATGATATTTTACATTTATTTAAGCTATAAAGTGCATCAAGAATGAATAATGTTTTTGTTTTTGGATGGATTGTTTATCTTTAAAAGCTTCTTTGGATTAAATTATTACCTCAATTCATGTCAAGAAAACAAAAACACAGGATTGCCAGAAACTATTAAGTTTATTTTAATATGTGAAAACTTGTGTATTAAATTGTGTACCTAAAGCCATCTTTGAATGTCCCCCACCCCCCCCCCCCCTCCCCTCCCCAGGCCGGTAAAGTCTGGACACGGCCCTGATTGATAATCCCATACAGCAGAAAGTACAAACGATTGAACTGACGTGAAGACATTAGCTGATAAAGATTTACTCTCGTTTCACAGCTTCTTCTCGGCAGACTTCTTCTTCTTCTGCTCCTGGAAGAAGTCGTTGCAGGCGACGGTCAGGGCGGCCACCAACACCACAAACTCGTTGAAGTCCACCTCGTTGTCTTTGTTCGAGTCCAGGTCATTCATGATTTTCTCCACCAGCATCGGATCCTTCTGGGACTGGGAAGAGAAGTAGGGAATATTTAGCGCCTTAAAGAGCGGCTTCAGAGCGACGCAGAGAAACACGCAGTCGTCTGACCGATAGCGGAGATTTAAATTGATGGCTGCCGTCTGTGGTGACGTGGCTGCTAAATGATTGATTGAGAGTCAAGTGACGGCTTCCCGTCTCCTGTGTGAAACCGCAGAGGAGACGCTGATCTTTATTAGAGTAAAGGTTCTAATGGAATCCACGCTTCTGACAAGGTTTCTTCCTCCTGAAACCGTAGAGGAATCCTTTAGTTTATCCCAAAAAAGAATTCATCTGCTCCTGCATGGAGAGGGCGACGCCCTGCAGGACGGGGGCTGACCTCAAAGGGGCGGATTAGACAAGACAAGTGTGGGAAAGGATCCTCAAATTTCAGAGTGGATCCGATTATAAGGATGGATCCGTGAACGTCAGCAATCTAAGCCGACTTCCGCCACACATAAACAAACCGGTGGATTTCCATTCAGCTGAGAGGACGGGTGGCGTGGATTCCACTGAAGAAGGAGCACATTCCCCATTGATCTTTGAATTAGGATTTGATCCAATTAAAAGCGGCGGTTGTGCATCTCATTGCATTTTCAAACTTAAAATAAAGCCACATAAATGATAAAAACAACCATCTGTCCTCTTCCTGCTGGACATGATTCACTCGTGCAATGGCGTCAAAGTTTTTCTGAAGAAACGGAAGGTGAATGTCGCTGGCGCCGGGTCTATTCTCAGAGGTGACTTGAGCCCGAGGGGGGGGGGATGACATCACGGAACAGTCTATATTTGGAGGCGACATGGGCCGCTGATGATGATGTGTGTGTGTGAGCACCTGAGGCGGGCATCGGCGGTTTGACTCTCAGGCTCCGGCCGCTCTCCTGACGCGTTTGGCTAATACCAACTGCTATCGCACACACTCAGGGGCTTATCTGAAATGACCTTGTCCGTGTCCTCCTCGCCATCCTTTATTTTCCCACAATGCCGCGGTGCGAGAAGCACCAGCAGTTATGCTTTTACAGCAGGATACAAATCAAAAAAAACAAGGTCAGGATGCTCTTCCTGTAAATCACCTCAGCCCCCAGAACCTTTAAACCCAAAGGAACAGAGATCCTCAAAGTCCAAGAGATGGTCACACAAAACAAAACGCGACAGCGTCGAGCCCAGTAAGCCCAACCAGTGTTCCCATGAGGCGGACTTTACCATGAGGAAGTCGGTGAGCTCGCTGTTCAGCAGCAGCTTCAACTCGCCCTTGTTGAGTTTGAATTTGTCTCCGTCGTGTCCAGAGTAGTTGTAGAAGACGGTTATCAGCGCATCCATGGCACCCTCGAGCTGGCTGGGCATTCTTCTAGGAGGACGGTGGCGTCTCTCGATTCCTGAAAGCGAAGACATTTTACGACCGATGCAATGAAGGCAGCTTCTCCAGAAGAATGAGAGCGGCGCTCCTACCTGATTAGAGTCCTGCACCGATGTGACGAGCGGCGCTGTGGCACGACTTGTTTGTTCGGAAATGACGGGGAAGCCGGGCCGGCCTCTACCTTAGCTGGGATAATTAATTCCACAGGTGACGCAGCCATGGTAACCGCCTTTCTTTCCAGATTTAAGTGAATAACAAAACATGTGCCGGTGCAACCTTGGAGCCCCCTCCAGGGGTATTCATCAAACCCTGAGCTGGGCCTGCGTTGCTTACAGCAAAGGTACGGTCCGGAAGCGAAGATCGATCATATTGACCCTGGAAAACGGATCCCGATCCGGTGTTTATCAAGAATCAAGAATCAAGAATCAAGAAATGTTTATTGTCATTCATACGCTCTTATGCACGAACGAAAAACAGCACTCAGGTCCCAGCTCGAGGCACACAACACACATTCATTCAACTTAAACTAGTTTAGGGGTTATCAACTAAAATCTGATTTTGGATAAAGGTGGGTCTATTTTAATAACCCTGAACCAAATAATCAACTGTCTGAAATACGTGTATGTTTGTGTACTCTGCAGTACTTTGTGTGCGTTTGGTACTTCCTTGCATTAAGCACATGCGGCGCGGCATAATGTCTGGAGGATTCTGTCATCTCAGAAAAAAACATGATTACATCATTATGATGTCATCAGGATTATCTTTTTTTTTAAGGACTTTTTGGAGATGGGCAGGGGTTAATGAAAGATGCTATCCCGTTGTGGGGCATGCAGGATTACTGGAGGGTGATCCATATCGGACACCAGGAGAAGAGGCGTCATCTCAGTCCCTGCTGGGCACATTTTTACCGTTCTTTCTGAACTCTGGTCCCCAATGGGGAGAAATAAATGCGCTTGTGTCCTGTTGGAGCAGGATATCACATCCCTAAATACAACGGAGGATGTTCCAGCTCGTCCACACAAAACTGTGACACAAAGAACAACTCTCAGTTCAACACATTCAGCATCACCACAGGGACACACCTTTACACAAAGTCATCACAGGCAAATTAGTGGTCAAATTAAACATCAGTTCCACCTGCTTCTTTACGCTGGTGTTATAGAGTTTATTTTTAGCAGCGGCGGCTCAATAATTTACACTCCTGTGACGCTTCTGTGTCGTAACTGACAGTGGAGAATAACTCCCTTCACCTGAGGGAGGCGCACCTGGGCCCGCCTCCCCACGGAGATAATGAGTTTCCACTTATTCGAGCGATGAAACAGTTTCCCCTCCCGGCGGCTGATGGAGGTGACATCACAACGAAAGCTGACATGTTTTCATCAGGTCATTTCAATGCCACAGAATCCAGCTTGGAGATGTCGCCGAGGCCTCAGAGGAACACGAGGAAATGGTAGATCTTCATAATGAAGCTGGGATGAAAGCTTACATTTGATAACAGGTAATAAATGCTCCACGAGTTCTTATATTATAAATGCATAACATTAAGCATCTTATAAGTTATACGATATGATAATGCTCGTCCTGACTGGAGCCGTCGGAACTTTTTGGACTCCTAACCTGTTGATCATTCCTGACACAAATCTCTTCCTCTTCCCTTCATACCTTCACGCAGCCTCCGGAAACCTTTACCCTGACAAAAAGGATTTAGTCAGGAAGAAACAATCCGGGTTACTCTCTCACCTTTACCTTTACCTTTACGTATTTCTGCTCTCACTGCTTCCCTCATCTCCTCTGTCTGAATCCGTCTTCTCTATTGATCTGTATTCCTTATTGCCCACTTCCACACAGGGAATATTACTGTGACTGCACGTTTTCATCAACGTTACACACCGAGCAATTAAACCAGATAAAAAAAAAACAAAGAACACATGTGAAAAGTAGGCGTCATTGATCACTTGATTGTTACCGCCCCCTCCTGGCTGATCGGTGGTTTCACAATGTTGACATTTCAACATTTAAACCAGCAGAGGTCACCTTTCATCCCAAAACAGACATGCAGTCAGAAAATTCTACAAAACCTACCGGTACTGACATTTTTCTACCAAAAAGATCAAAATAGTTTCCCCTTTGTGAAGTCGCCTGTCTAAACACGTCACGGAACCTGCCGTGTTTTCCTGTCCCACTCTGCGTGTCTCCTCTCTCGCACCGGCGGTTAGAACCGGTTTGGCAGGTTTCTTGTTGTTTCTCTTTAGACATGTCCTGCTTATTTTGGAAATACTGCATTGAAATGCCTCAAGGCTATCTTGATGTGTGTGCGTGCATTCCCACCATTAGAACTTTGGGAGTTTACCTTTGACCTTTCTTGCCAAACTAAGCCCTCACAGGGTTAAAACGGGCCCGTCAGCAGGATTATGCAAAAAACTGCTGGACGGATCTCCGTTAAACTCGGTAAAGGACGACTTTGCCTTGACGTTAAGACACCCCGATGTGTCGCTCTGTCTGAATGAAGCCAGAAGCTAAGACCCCTGGGAGTTGGAGGCCACCTGGTCCAACTGGTGACACTCTTTGCCTTTCTTACACAAAACCTTTACGACATACGAGAACCCCGCAGCAGACGGCGCACGATGCAAGGTGGAAACATGCACCGCAAACCGACACGCAGATCATCTGTAGTTCCTGCACGTCGGTCTCCGCAGTCCTCCGACCGACGAGCGTCTCCCTGGTTACACGCTGCAGCTGACTAATGTTCAAAAGGAGCCAGGGAGTGCCCCCCCCTCCCCCGTCCAACATGAGAATGGAACGTATTCTACAAAAGCGGTGAGACGACACCCCACCACAATCATTTACCTCTTTAAACAGCCCCCGCCCACCTCAAACGATGGTATCACCTGGCTGCTTCTTCACCTGGGGGGAGGGAGAAGAGCCTCCGAATCCCCCCACCGCCACTGCAAGCTTCGTCACGCCACGGCGTCCAGCTCGACCCACGTTCCATCCCAGACAGAAGAATCATTAACCAGAAAGTAAACGTGGACATTTATTTGCTTACCAAGTATAGATAATTATAATAAAAGAAAAGAACCCCCCCATCCCAGCACATTCCACACATTCCACACATTTTCCGGGAGTCTGCTCCGTGTCCCTTTTGTGCTGCGGGACAACCGGGACGGTGACTCACTCCAGGCAGGAATGGAACCGGTTACGCAACGTTAAAAAGGAGTTTCACAGAAACTACATCCTGTCGCGTTATGATTTATTAAAGAGACGACGTAACAGGACCGTCCTGTTACGTAACAGGAGCAGAAAACTTCAACACGGGTGGATTAAAATACACAAAACTTACTGACTGCAAGCGGGACAATACACGGGGGGGGGGGGGGTCGCGTCCACGTTTCCTGTCATGGACTCGGCGCCGTGAAACTAATCAGTCAAAAACAAACACCCAACCGGACTTCAGTCAACGGGAATTTCCTCCTTTGAGTTCAACAATTAAATAATATTCACACAGTAAAAACAGGTTGCTCCTAACGGGGGCTGAAGTCCAGACCCATCTACTGAGTCCTGACGGGCCAGATTCCGACCCCCCCCCCGCCCCCCTCGTCGAGGCTAGCAGGTGCTGCTCTGCGTGTTCCCGCTCTCCGACACGTAGGACTTGCTCTTCCTGGAGTATTT
The DNA here is from genome assembly GCF_040956055.1 of Brachionichthys hirsutus. Lineage (NCBI taxonomy): Eukaryota > Metazoa > Chordata > Actinopteri > Lophiiformes > Brachionichthyidae > Brachionichthys > Brachionichthys hirsutus. The sequence continues at coordinate 2,293,747 of NC_090915.1, read as the reverse complement.
CATGGAGCTGAAGGAGACCCTCATCCTCTCCACGGTCCGGCTGCTCCTGCACAGCAGCGTGTTCTTCACGTGGTCCCGGAAGTCCTCGGACACGAAGTAGTAGATGAACGGGTCCAGGCAGCTGTTGAGGCTGGCCAGGCACAGCGTGGCCACGTAGAAGCCGTAGCCGTTGTCCACCACGCCGTCCTTCAGCAGCGAGTAGTGCACCACCAGCATGACGTTACTGGGCACGAAGCACACCAGGAAGGTCACCAGCACCGTCACGATCAGCACCACGGCTCGGCGGCGGTTCTTGGACGCCGTGCTGTCCTCCATGTCGTTCCCCAGAGCGCGGAGCAGCAGGACGTACGAGATGGCGATCAGCACGCACGGGACGAGGAACACGACCAGAGCCATGAAGATGAAGTAATAGTAGGGGAGCTGGACGGACGGGAAGGGGTCCAGGGGGTCCTCGATCACGCTGACGTCGTGGCAGGTGGTCACGTTCGGGTCTTTGAGTTTGGCGGTGTGGTCGTACAGGTACAGGGGCGTGGTAGCGAGCCAGACAAACGCCCAAATGGCCAGGCAGACGCCCACGGCCACCCCGGTGTTCTTCCTCTGCTGGGACAGCGGGTGGGCCACGACCCAGTAGCGCTGCACGCTGAGGCAGGTGATGAAGAGGACGGAGCAGTACATGTTCCCGTAGAAGAAGCCCACCAGCACTTTGCACAGCGGCTCGCCGTAGACCCAGTCGTTGCCGTTGAAGTGGTAGGAGATCTTCAGCGGCGTCCAGATGACGAAGAGGAGGTCGGCCAGGGCCAGGTTGGCCATGTAGACGGAGGACGGGTGCTTCTTCTTGGTCCGGAAGAGGAAGACCCAGAGGGCCATGCCGTTGGCAGGAAGTCCCACCACAAACACGACGACGTACAGGATGGGGAGGAAGACGGTGGTGAGGGCGCTCTTCAGCGTGTCGGACGTCGCCTTGTCGACGACGACCCGTTGGGAGTTTTCAGGGTCAATCACGCCAATGAAGCCCCGCCCCTTACCTAAAAGGATAAGGAGTGTTAAACACAGCTGGGTCAAAGGCAACACGAACGGGCAAAAATATAATAATCCAGAATTTACTGATTTACTCGCTGAGTTTTAAAGTTAAGCACGCCTTCATTTCCCAGCATTCCCCTCGGCCTGGGATAAACTCACGATGCGTTAAGTTTAAAAATATAATAAAAGATTCCCTTTGAAATACTGACGCACCGACTTTAGCCTGTGATCGAACGCGGCCTGCGCGCGTGACCGCGTTAAACAACACAGGTGAGTCTGAGTTCACCTGCAGCGCGTGACCGCGTTAAACAACACAGGTGAGTCTTAGTTTACCTGCAGCGCGTGACGCGGAAAAGCAGCAGAAAAGCACGAGCAGCGACAAAAGGCGAGCAAAATCCATGTCGACGTGCTTCCGACGTTTCACCACCAACTTCTGCTTCTTCTCCCCCCGCGGACAGCAGATTACAACTTTAGAGGACACGCCCCGGTACTACCTGTTTGTGCGCTTCACGCGTCATCGGAGGACACGCCCACTCGGTTTCGCGTTGGATTGCGTCACAATGAAGGGCAAAGGAGGAGGAGGAGGATAAGATCTAGAGAAGGCTTTTTCTTTTGCAAATGAAGACGCGAGCGAGGAGTGGAAGTTATTTAATCCGGTTTGAGGACGCAACACACGTTTATTTACTCCAGCATATAATCCAGATTCCGGAATTAAAACTTCCACGCAGTTTCTTTTGAACAGATTTGCACCTTTTAATTGACAGAACTCATTCCTGTGAATGAAAGTATTTTAAAAAATGATTCTCTACTTTTGATGCTTTAATCAATTTAATGTTCCCGTTTCCAATCAGTCATTTCGATCCGGGACACGACTCACACGGCCAACGCCACAGGAGAGCGTCTTCGCCTCGGCAGGCAGCAAAAGAGAAACCGTTCGAACGTCTCCCGTCGCCGGATGATCTGTTAAACACTAAAAAAATTAAATACAAGCTGTCAGTATCAATGAGTAACAGACGATTCTACTCGTAAAGGATCATTATCGGTTCCGACGGTGAAAGGAGAGCGAGGTTTACCTTCTGGGGAACAAGAAAAGTCTCCCACAAACAAAATGATTTACTTTTATTTGGATCTAATAATACATTCTTCCCTGACTTGTAAATATAAAAAAACATGATATACATACGAAGATGATTGGAACACAGGAAATATCGATGAGCAAACAGGAAGTCCAGCGTTTCTCCGGCCCGCCTCGGCCAATCAGAGCTGGATGGCGACTCCTGTTAACCAACCAGCGGGTGCGGAAACGCCCGACGACCATCGTTACAGGCAGGAGACACAAACTGTGAAAGCTACAAGCTGGCTGGACGCTCGAGTGCGTCGACAAGTTGAACTTTTAGTTGCGTAATAAAATACCACGCAGCCAATCAGAACACGAACCGGACCGGACCTGCGGGGTCGACCAGGAGCAGCAGGCGGCTGGAAATGTGTTCCCGCCCATTAATTGGAGCAAAATGCTTAAATTAAAAAAAGTCGGAATAGCCGATAAAAGCATAAACAAAACGCATTTACAGTCGAATCAGAAGCAGAATCCGTTTTAATTGATCCGCGAGGTCCGGGTCCGGTGGCGGCGGCCTAGCAGTCCGTGCTGTGGGTGTTCCCCGACTCGGAGGAATACGCGCCGCGCTTCCTGGAGTACTTGAGCGCGCTGAACGAGACCCTCATCCTCTCCGCCGTCCTCTCGCTCCGGCACAGGAACGTGTTCCTCACGTGCTCCCGGAACTCCTCGGAGATGAAGTAGTAGATGAACGGGTCCAGGCAGCTGTTCAGGCTCGCCAGGCACAGCGCCGCCACGTAGAAGCCGTACAGGCTGTTGTCGGCGCCGCCCAGCAGGTGGACGTAGTGCACCAGCAGCATCACGTTACTGGGCGTGAAGCACACCACGAACATGACCAGCACCGTCACGATCAGAACCACCGCCTTGCGCCGCTTCTTGCCCGTGGCCGGGTCCGCCATGCTGTTCCGGAGAGTCTTGAGCATGAGGACGTAGGACACGACGCAGACGACGGCGGGAAGGACAAACCCCAGGACCCCCATGGTCAGGAAGTATCCCGCCGCCGTCTTCTTCTGGCTGGGCCTGGTGACGTCGTGGCAGGTCCGGATGTTGAGGTTGGACACGCGGACCTCCTGGTCGTAGAGGAAGAGCGGGATGGTGGCGAGCCAGACCACGGCCCAGACGGCGACGGAGATCAGGACGGGCGCGGCGGCGTTGCTCCGCTTCTGGGCGAACGGGTGGACGACCGCCCAGTAGCGCTGGACGCTGATGCAGGCGATGAAGGCGATGGAGCAGTACATGTTGCCGTAGAAGAACGCCACCAGGACTTTGCAGAGGCCCGGTCCGTAGACCCAGTCGTTGCCGTTGAAGTGGTACGCAATCTCCAACGGGACCCAGATGACGAAGAGGAGGTCGGCCAGGGCCAGGTTGGCCATGTAGACGGAGGACGGGTGCTTCTTCTTGGTCCGGAAGAGGAAGACCCAGATGGCCACGGCGTTGGTGGGGAGTCCCACGACGAAGACCACGATGTAGACGATGGGCAGGAAGACGGTGGTGAGGCCGCTGGTCAGGACTCGCCTCCCCTCGGTGCTGACCCAAACGCCATCAGAGGTCTCGGTGCCGGGAAAACCTCTGGCCTTGTCATCGGCATCGTCTGGATCTGGAAGGAGAAGTCGAGTCATCGATTATTCCGCTTCTTAAGAAGGAACAAGTTCAGCTCCTCGACTGTTTTACAGCCGGTCCCCAAATCATCTTAGAAAGGAGGAGAATTCGATTTTAAAAAAATTCACAAAATTAAATAATCAACACGACACAAAGAGAAACTGTAACACAAAAGCACATCGAGGTCACGTTTTACGCACCAATTAATGCTTCTACTGACTTCAGAGGATTTGGTCCCTTTGTTAGTTGTTTATGCCATTTTTACAAACGTTTAGCGTCGATTTTGTTGGTTCTTCCCGCCTCGCAGGAAGTCACGAGATGAGACGCAGAAGCAAGCCGGGTTCCTTTTAGAACCGTTCAGGTAAGAACTAGAACAGGTAAATAAACCTTTGAACCTCAGCCTTCTGCACACACCTATATTTGAATACAACTTTATTACTCAGTGTTTTCAAACAGACTCGTTACCAATAAAGCCCATTCGGACCAAACCAGGGTCCGCAGGCCCACCCGACGTCCGGACCAGCACCATTTCTCCTCTGGATTACATCAGAAGCCTCGAAACAAATACACAATCAATAAGGACGGAAGTAAAGAGCCTGAACTCACCTGTCTGCTTCAGGTAACACGTCTGCAGGCAGCACAGCAGGAGGAAGAGCCGGAACCACGAAGGACTCGGAGTCATGGCTGCAACCCGGGCCGTAAAAACACGAACCAGAAGAAGCCACGGGCGTGGCCGCGCCGCCTCTGCGTATCTCTGCCATGCTCTCGCCACAGAGCTGGGGTTTCACACCTGCGTGACGTCACCGGGTCAGGTGGCCGCGTGGAGCCAATCGTGACGCAGCCCGGGCGTACGAGTTCTTCCGGAAGGATTGCTTTATTTATTTATTCGCAGTCCGGCATTATGAATTAGAATCCAGGTTATTATTTTATTTATAGCAAATTACAATTATTTATTTTTTACAATAATAATAATCAGAGCATGGGGTGGTTAATGTCGCTGTAATTAAACTTTTTTGCGTTTATAATTTATGACAAAAAGTTTCATCTAAAAGGTTCGAGTAATTAAATCTCGAGAAGAGACGCAGTTCATGACTGTCGTCTTTATTAGCGGGACATACGCGCCCCCTGCTGGAGACGAAAAGAAACTGCGCCCATAAAAATAGTGAATTAAGCCTTTAAGATTGAAACCAGTGAAGTATATCTTAAACTTTATTATATGAGTTCAGTAAAGAGTTTGACTATTAAAGAGGGTCAGTTTACACACAGTACATAAGATGTAAGTTTAATTAACTCCATGAGGAGTTGGAAAATGTTGCTGGATAGAATACGAGGGTGAAAATGGTCGGATGAATACATTAATTATATTTACATAGAGGCTTTAATTTGGAAACAAAACCACAACATCGTGTTTAAAATATTTCAGATCGTTAATTCAGTGAGACTACATAAGAAAACGTGACAATAACGTAATCCGTTAAAGACAAGAAGTGGTTAAACTGTTTAGGAGGTGAAACAATTAAAAAGTAAGACATAAGTGCTTTTAAAATGAGCTCTTCAGGAAGTACGTACAAGTACACGTACGCGTAGTTTGACTCCGTTGAACTCCAACAGATTCACGTTCAGCTTCTAAAACCGTTTGAGTGCAAAACAAAAGCTTTTCATAGAATTACTAGTTCTAGAAAACATTCTTATCTCATCTCAACTTGCTTCCGTCCATTGTGTGTGTGGGTTTTTTGTTGTTTCAACTATTTGTCCGATCCTTCTCTTCTCCTCGTCCTTAACGTGGAAAAGTCCACAGACGGGGTTGCGAAACCCTCCAAGCTCTTTATTTGAGCTCTATAATAAAACGTTTCTGCCGAGAGTCAGTCAGAATCGCTCAGATCAGCAGTTTCTTGTACTGGCTGCTGACTGTGGAACTTTCAGTGCGCTTGGACTTCGGATCGGTTCTGCTGCTGGATCGCTGGGATGAATGGCTGCGATCCGGGTTCTTCTTGCACCTCAGGGCCCGGGACAGTTGTCTCTGGCACTGGGACGACCCGAAGTAGTAGAGCAGAGGATCCAGGAGGCAGTTCAGGCTCCCCACGCAGGTGAACACCAGGTACGCCACGTAGGAGCCGTCGGGGGCCTCCCGGCGTTCCAGGACCTCCTCGCCAAACTGCAGGTAGTGCGCCAAAAGCAGGCAGTTTGTGGGCGTGAAGCACAACACGAACATCACCAGCACTGTAACGGCCATGACCACCGCTCTCGTCCTCCTGCGCGAGCGTCCCGGGACCCCTGGCGGGACCCTGCTCAGCGTCCAGATGACCCGGGCGTAGGACGCCACCGTGACGAGCAGCGGCAGGAAGAAGAAGGCGCAGCAGAGGGCGATGAAGTATACCTTGTAGTACCCGATCAAGGCGAGCGTGTCCTGGATGTCGTGGCAGGTGGTGATGTCCAACTCCCCGAGGTGGACGGTCTGTTCGGCGAGGACGAGGGGCACCGAGCCGGCGAGGGACAGCGTCCACGCGGTCAGACAGGCTACGATCGAGTTCCGCGGCCTCCTCCAGGCCAAGGAGTCGATGGGGTAGGCCACGGCGAGCAGCCGGTCCACGGCGATGCAGGCGATGAGCAGAACGGAGCAATACATGTTCCAATAGAACGCCGCGGTGACCACGCGGCACACGAACGCCCCGAACATCCAGTTGTTGCCCCCGAAGTGGTAGGAGATCTTCAGGGGGAGCAGCAGGGCGAACAGCAGGTCGGCGCAGGCCAGGTTCAGCATGTAGATCGCCGCCGGCTTCTTGGGCTGGATCCTCCGGGCGAAGGCGAGCACGGCGCAGAGGTTGATGGGAACGCTGACGAGGCACACCAGCGAGTAGAAGGATGGGATGAGGACGGTGGAGACCGGGCCCGTGAGGAACAGCAGGGCGTCGTCCGACAACCTCGCCCGGCTGGAGGTCGTCGCGTTGCCACGGCCTGCAGCGCGATCGACCTCGGCGACGCCATCGGCTGCGGAAAGCAGATCCGGGGGAATCGGCTCGTCTGTGGCCGAACGGTCGAAAAGGGCAAAGGTCCTCACCTGCGCACTTCCTGGGGGGGGGGGGGGGGGGCACAATCACAGGTGATTTATCGATACCTGGAACTAATTCAAGAAAAAATGAGAAGAGTCTCTGGTTCCAGATTCCAAAGGTGATTTGTTGCTTTGAAGACATTTTTTTTTTGGTGCTAAGAAGTTACAAGGTCAATAAAAAGAGCACTGAAGCCGAAATCATTGGGCTGCAAATAAATGTTTTGATTACTACCGATTAATCTGATTATTTAAAGTCATTATTTAAAGTTCCCAAACCCAGAGGTATTATTTTATTCTCATATGTGACAGAAAAAAAGAAACAAGTCCTGAAATTTAAATATGTTGAAACATTCTTAAAACATGAAATAGTTGTTGCTGCTTTTTCTGCAAATATCGATGAACCGAATCTTATTTCCTGCGCCCGAATAACCGACTAACATCTCCTAACATAAGTCCTCTTACCGTTATTGGTTCCAGCCCCGGCGGAACGCGCGCAAACTAGAAGCAGCAGAAAACATTTAAGACACAATAAAAACATTGTTTTGGTCCAAAAAGAAAAGTTGAAATATATATTTATTATTTTTCAATGTCCCTAATCGTTTCAGAGCGCGCTCTCCGTTGTCGACTTATTTCTGCAGCTGGTCATCATCCACTGAACCTTAAACTGCGCCATTACCCCGCCCACATTCTCTTTTGTCCACCAATCACAGGGCAGCAGGCAGACATTCCTCTGCTCTGATGTCACCTTCCCGTCAAACAGCAAAGTAAAGATGTTCAAAAGAATAAAAACAAACGGAGTCCTGGTGACGGTTGTCACGTGATTAAATTAATCATTATGTATTTGAATTGTAATCAAGTAATTGATCATTAATGGGCAAAATGAGCAGTATTAACGGAACATTGTTTTTATTTTGAGGCCAATAGAGAGAACAGTTCAGAGGATGAACTCAGTCGTTTGATCTTGTTGTTGTTCTTCCCGTGTTTATGACGTCATGAGCATGTGACCTGCAGCCAGTTTGCCTGTTTTTGGTTCAAATGAACGATTTGAACCTAACTGCATCTGAGCATCTCTTGACGTCGTAACGTCCAGATGTTCCCAGCGACGGACGCCGGCCGGCCGGCCTGTCCTTTTATGGGTTTTGTTAAATGCTGTGTTTGTGCAAACTGTAAAAAAAAACAAAAACACACTCTTTTTAAACATGGTCAAAGTGGGGGAGGAGCTTCTCCGATGTCTTCAATGAGGCCCTGAAATGACGAGAGAGGGTAACGCTTGGGCAAAGATAAGCGAGTGTGGTTGTTATAGACAAAGAGAAGCCTGCTGATGGCTTCCTCTTCGTCCGACTCATCCGTCCTGAGCTCTTCATCCTCGGAGCGTTCAGTCAGGACGAGCTCATTTCCTCAGAGCATATTTGTCACGATGATCTGTTTCTTATTTCTTTTGCAGAGTTTTTCTTTCTCCTTCTGCTCACTGATGCATTTCTGTAAAGATATTTGGAGACATTTTTACAATGAAATATAAAAGTGCTCCTGTAGAGTACACGAATCTGCAGGTTACAGGATGCTTCTGTCCTCACCTTCAGGTCGTCTCGAGTCCCGGTAGCCGCAGGGCTACAGCCGGATTTGGGCGTTACTGGTCTAACTTAAGATCATTCCTTCTCACGGGAGGAGGCCGGATGCAGAATGTGGGGAGATTAGGTGCAGAGAAATGTCAGTGGCAGCGTTCCAAGCGAGCGTTTTGTTTGACAAATGTAATTCCTGTTGTCGTCTGCGTCCAATTCGGCTGGGAAATGGACAACGGAAAGAAATCAGACGAGGGTTCTCAAAGTTTAAATCGTGTCTCGGTGGGTGATCAAAGGCCAAAGATGGCGGGTCTCAGCTTTGTAGCTCTGCTACCACAACATGTTGAAAAAGATGCGGAAACGTAAAAAAAACCCGGTTTGAAATGTTTTCTATTCAGATGCCGGGAGGGAGGAGCCATTTTCTTCTTCCCCAGATTCACACAGACTTTAATGATGCGTGGTTAATCAACAATTAGGAAACCATGTAAATTGTCATCTTATCGGATCCATCTGTGACTGCGACCATAAATGCGTCCGGAGGGACAGCAGACATCGTCCACCCCGTAATCTAGTCTAATCTAATAATCTATCTGAGATTCATTTCCTGATGCAGTATATTAAACAAAGGAAATAAGACATCCGAAAAAATAAATTGTCTCCCTCTAGTGGGGAAAAGTGGTATCTTTATATTTACTCTGCCGAGATTGAACCTAATTTCTACAGGAAAAATAAAAATATGTTTAGCATTTTTATAACTAACCTGGAAGATTCCATGACGTATTACAGCTTCTACAGGTTTCCAGCTGAGGATGGAGGATGTGTGGGATCTTAAGTAGAATCCCAGATTTGGAAAAATAAACTTATATTACAGCTAAAAAAAAGAAAAGGAAAGAAAGCGACTTTGTGGATTATGAAGTGACTGAGTGACTAATATATATGCAGGATGGAGATGTGTTCTGCAGATGTTTCAGCCTTTTGAAGGGAGGAGATGTGCAGCTTCCTGTCTGAAAGGCCCGAAAAGGCCCGCCACGTGGTTTTAAGATGAGTTGAAGTCGAAGGCGAGCTCGACCACAACGTGGAGCAGATGCATTTATTTCTTCTCAGTCTGACTCATCCAGTGACGTCACAGGAGGGAAGGGAAGTCGGGGCCGCGTGGTGGCACGGGCCCGTTTGTGGCGTCGAGAAGTCAAACGGCTCAGGCAGAAAAACATCTCTGATAAACAGATGAGATGAAAACAAGGCAGAGGTCACATCTGCCCTCAGCTGGATGTGAGCGCTCGCGTCATTAAAGACCCCCCCCCCCTGGGATGAAATATACAGAGATAGCACTTCAGCCTGCTTATCCTGAAGGAATGACGTCATTGAAGCCAATAAAGTTACAAATCTCCTCAAACTTGAATTTTCTAAATTTAAAATCCACATCTGAATGTTAATCTCAGGGCTCAAACACGTGACGTGACGCTTGATGAGCCCTAAAGATGACGATGACAGATCCTGCATGCCCCCCCCCCCTCCTTTTAAAATGATAAAGAGGAAGGTGGGCGAAGACGAGAACCAAACTTGTCCCACTTATCTTCGGATGCACATTTCCTGGTTTGGTGGCCCCTTTCCGTTTCCTGGCCCCACATCCCTCCAGGCATCGTGGGATGAAACCCCCCCCCCATGGCCACGTGTCACCTTCATATTTCAGCGAAGATATGATAGAGAAAATGTTTTAAAATGATCCAGGAAGGAGTGTTTTCTGCTGTCCCCCCCCCCCCCCCCCCCCAGCCTCACGGTGACAAAGATCATTCTGACGTCACGTCTGCATGTTGAAACAGAAAGCAGAGACAGCCCACGTTCCGTTTGTTGGTTTGGGGAGGCGTTCCTGTGACTTTGGGTACGCCCGCCCGGCAGCAGGTCACACCGGGGCGGCAGGGGGGGGGGGCGGGCATGAACGCTCGGCTGACACCTCGGAGGAGACAGGTTTGAGTTTGGACGGATTAAAATGGGGAAACTGCTTTTCTTCCTCCTGGTTTTTCTTCTCTGTCTCGGCGGGACGCTTCAGAAAAAAGGTGAGATGTTTGTAGCAGGTCTTTAAGCTGCTTCTTTACTGGCTGTGGTGTAACTTCAACAGGCAGCAACTTGTTTACTGACTTACTGGAACACCCAGAATTAAGATGAGAGGTGAAGGGAATCAAGAGGAAAGTTACTGCAGCCGAGTTTGACATTTCTGGACTGTTGGCTGGACATTTAAAAAAAATTGTTTTGCTCTTTGATGACAAGTTTATGAAAATGTTATTTAGACTTTTATTAGTCAAATATAAGGGAATAAAAAAATAAGTCTGATTGTTCGATGCATTATGAAATAACACATTAAAACACCAAGACAAGCTGAAGACAGACCCTTCCTCCAAGATGCATGGAAGTCTGTTGAGTGCTAGTTCTGCAAGTTTATTTCTTTCTCCCTGTAGGTAAATAGAAAATATATTTCTATGAAAAATTTTTTTTATTTTGAGAGCGATCTGGATACTTAAAATCTGGATCTTCCCATTTCCGTTATAATGAAGGCTTTAAAATAAAATCCTATCTTTTCAAATCTGCATTCATTTCACTCACTAAACATTAAACTCCATTTATGGATTAAAGAATCAGTTAAAAATACATCCAGATCACCGTGTGGACGGTGTAGATCCAGTTAGGAGGGGAACGAGCTGCTTGGCGGAGGTCTGTGCTCCCTGAGTGCTTTTCTAGTTCTATTCTAATCTATTATTATATTATATTCAAACAAAACTATTTGTAAAATTACGCTCATTTACATTCAATAGTTTTCACGTAAATAAAATGTTCTGGACTGTGGGGACTCTCCTGAATAAAAGAATCGTCCTTTCTTCTGTCTTTCTGTCCCAGGAAGAAGACGAGACAAGTCCCGCAGCAACAGAACCGCCGTTGCTGTCGCTGAGCCCAGAACGTTTAAAGGAGAGCCCGACGTCGCCACCGATTTATTTCCCCCCCTGAATGGGACCCAGCCTCCCGCTTTGCCTCGTGCCCCTCAAACACTGCGGTTGCTAAGCAACAACACAGTGGGATTCCTCCTGGGCCCTCTGAGCACCCGGGTCATCCCCTTTATTTATATTTTGGTGGTGGCCGTGGGGATCCCGGCCAACGTGGCCATATTGTCCACGCTGGCCTCTAAAACCAGGAAGGTGTCCTCCGCCATCCTCTACTGCAGCCTGGCCGTCTCCGACCTCTTGCTCCTCCTCTCCCTCTTGTTCAAGGCCCACTACCATTTCCATGGAAACCACTGGGTGCTCGGAGAGGCTGCCTGTCGGGTGGTCACGGCCTGTTTCTACGGCAACCTGTACTGCTCGGCGCAGACGCTGGCCTGCATCAGCACCAAGCGCTACCTGGCGGTCGTGCACCCGTTCCTGTATAAAAGGCTCCCAAAGCGGATGTACACCACCTGGGTCACTCTGGGGTTGTGGGGGGTGTTCGGCGCCGCCGTCGTCCCAGAGCTGATGGTCCGGCAGAGCTACTGGCTCCCAGAGGTGGGCCGCGTCACCTGCCACGATGTCCTCCCTCTGGACTTGGACTCCCACGTCTTCCTGCTCTACTACGACCTGCTTCTCGCCGTCTTCGGCCTCCTGCTGCCGCTGATGCTAACGGCCGCGTGCTACATCCAGATCGTCCGCGAGCTGAGCCGGTCGCACCACGACTGGACCCTGTACATCAAGGCCAGCTCGCTGGTCTTCCTCATCTTCCTGGCGTGCTTCACCCCCGCGGGCGTCTTGCACTTGCTCCATCACGTTCAGCTGTTTGTGGACGGCGCCCAGACGCTGTACGTGCACTTTAAAGTGGCCACCTGTTTGTGCTGCTTGCACGCCTGTCTGGACCCCTTCCTCTTCCTCCTCATGTCCAAGTCTTCGGGTTCCAGGCTTTACCTCCAGCCGCTGAAAGGCAAACCCATCAGCATATCGGTTTCTGTTTAAAAGACCCAATCGGGTTCCGAGTCCGGAGCTCGAGGGAGAGGGAAATTGTCTCTGTGGCTGGAATCCAAAGAGAAAGCAAAAGCAGCACGGAGGGGGGGGGGGGGGGGGGTCCGCTGCAAGGATTTATTTTTGTACAGAAATACAGTTTTATTGTGTGTGAGTTGGGAGGGATTAGAGGATGGGCGGGGGAGGGGATTTGTTAATGAGGTTTAAATAATACAGCGAACGGGTTGAAAACTAAAAATCATCGCTATTTTATCATCACATGAGCACGTTCAATAAGCTGTTATAACACATCTATCAGGCTTTATATGCCTTTTATGTCAACTGCAAATGCAGGACCCTTCATTAAAGGGGTTATAAAGTATTACGAGTGCTGTACGTTAACGCTTCAGCTGTAATAATGCTTCATAAAAAGCTAAAAGCACAGTTAACTATGCAGCTACATTCATAATGATCTTCGGCTGATTGACACTTATGAAACGCTTTGTGAATGTGCTTATAATGCGTTATAAACACAACCTGTATAGAACGTTTTGCCTGTTTTTACGCGTTTGAGCTGAACTTTTCCGTTTCCGATTAAAACTGAAATGTCTTTTATTTATGCGGGTAACATCCGCTTGTCTTTCACGTCATGTCTCCTATGAGCTGAATGTCTCTGGACATGTCCTCGTCCTCAATCCAGGGATCGAGGACGGCTCATTTAATAGTCTGAGCTCCTCAGGAGAATTAACCGTCAACATTTCTGTAATTACTCGTCTCTCAGTGACTTGGTGCTTCCTGTCCAGCCTTTGATGATGTCATCAGACTTAAATGACACCAACAACAAGCATGTAATGAGTTCCTGGAACTATTTATAAGTGACTTTATCTGTCTGGAAACAGACCGAGGCTAAACTCTAACTATGACAAAGGCACAAAGTTGCTCCTATTTTACTAAATGTCTTAAAATATCTAAAGTGGGTTTCATGAAATCTGCTGTTATTTCAAGGATGGAGTTTGTTTGGGTGAAACAGAACCATCAGATAGTAACAATCAAGACCGCCGATCGTCACGTGAAGCAACGACGTCACGAAGCTGCAGATTTAATCTCTGTCGCTATCGTTAGCGGTCGAGCTGCCTTCAGGATCACGAGAATGAGCTTAATTCCTGCAGTTTGGTGTGTTTGTTAGCCGGATTATGGAAAAAACTGCTGGATGGCTCTTGATAAAACATCTGAAGATGGTTCTTGGTCTAATTTAGATCCCATTAATGTTTGAGAGCGATCCAGAAACCTGTCTGGATACAAAGAAATAACAAAATGTTCTTCATTGAGTTTAGAAAACAACACAAAGAGCAGCTATCGATGGTTCCAACACTTTATTCCGGGCAGTGCTGGACTTGAATGCAGGACCGCATGCTGGCAAACAGCAGCAGCTCTGGGTTGTTACCCAAACGGCTCACTGTCAGTTAGCAACGAGACGCTAAATATTTCAAACGCCGGACCGCCTGAGCACCTTAAAGACCCTCTTTGTAGGTTCTGATGAACTCATGCCCACCTGACTGGAGAGCATCACTGAGATTTATTTAACAACACAAGCCTCTTTCTTGTCGTCTCTGTGGAGACGGGAATAAATCAAGAATACAAAAAGGTACCGAGAATCCAGTGAAGGTGTCGGATTAATGTCCCACGTGGGCCTGGACGACTTTGATTTCAGGACAACGGGACGCCACTTCTTTGAATTCGACGTTGGCGACATTTCTCAGGTCTCGTCACGTGTTCAAGCATCCTGCAGCCTTTCTTGTAGCTGTTGTGCTTTGAGGTTTTAGTTTAGCGACTTCCTGTTTAATTTAGGACGTTCTCCCCTGCCGCGCGTTGATTTTGACTTCCCGTCTTTGTGCCCGCCCCGGTGGCTCTCACCTGTCCGCGTCCATCCTGCTGCGTGGATAGTCCACGAGCGTTCCACCTTCAGCGGACACTGTGTCTACGTTTTCCTTCTGTTTTTCTCCTTAGCATTGGAATGTCTCCCGAAATGTTAAAATACATTTTTAATCCCAGTTAATACCTTTTTACCCTTCCATATATGGTGATGCGTTGTGCATGCATCTTATGCACATAGTGAAATACCTAAAACTTTATTTAAAACACCTTAACACACACTTACCATGAATGCGAAGACCTAGAGATCAAGCGAAATCTCAAGAAGATGCCATCAGACACCAAAAGTACGAAGGTTTGCCTTGCATTTTTGATCACACGTGATGGAGAATGTTGAAAGGAGGTGAAGAATCGTGTGCAGGCCGGATGGAACGGGTGGAGGAAAGTATCAGGTGTGCTCTGTGACAGTGTCAGCGAGGATGAAGGAAAAGGTCTACAAGACAGTGGTGAGGACAGCCATGATGGACGGCTTAGAGACAGCGGCTCTGAGGAAAAGACAGGAAGCGGAGCTAGAAGTGGAGGAGATGAAGATGCTGAGGTTCTCCTTGGGAGTGACCAGGTTGGACAGGATTAGAAATGAAACAATAAGAGGGGCAGTGAAGGTTAGACGTTCTGGAGACAAGGTCAGAGAGACCAGACTTTGATGGTTTGGACATGTCCAGAGGAGACATATCGGTAGAAGACACGCCTGTCTGTGGCGACCCCTGACAGAATAAGCCGAAATATTCTTTTTGTCTTATTCCAGTGGTGTCCTGGACAGAAGAACGTGACCCCGTTGGATCCAGATTGAAGAGCCGGTTGTGATTCATTTTGTGTTTGTTGGCAGGAGAGGAAAAAAGAAAAAAGAGCAACAGCTGTTCAAATGAAAGTCTTTATTCAATATGGAGACGCCAGAGGAATCCACCGCCGTGCCGCGCTTCACTTGAGCCTTTTCTTATCAAAATAAATCATATCAAGGACAGGTATTTATTTTATTTTTTTGACACTCAGCTCCAGATATTGCTCGACAGCAGAAGTCTTCAAATCTGGGTTAATGTCAGTGATCTCTCTCTTTGATCCCGAGAATTCATTTGACTGGAAATGACGACGAAAGCCCGATTTGAGAACCCCTGCTGGCGCATGTAGCACAGCACACACAGTCACCCCCCCCCCCGGCATGGCCTCTCACAACAAGCAAGACTCATCTCAGCGGAACGAACACCTGTCCGCAACAAATCACGAGAGCGTGATACAGTCACCCCTGACCCGGGAGTCACGTGACCTTTCCCCGCCAAGGAGAAACGGCGCAGACACAGAAATGGAGGAAGCACACCGAACAGAAGGACTTCAGTAACAATCATGCGGGGGGGGGGGGGTCATTTCCGTGGCATAGGAAAAGAAAGAAAGAGACTTATCGCCTTATCTTAGAGGTTGTCTCTGCACACTCTCGCACAAATGCAGATGCACACTGATGTATCAAGAGATAAGACACCAATAAATCAATCAATAAAAAAAACACAAAAAGCAAGACAGAGCAGCAAAGCTTCCAGCGAGGTTTGGAAGGAGCGACGAGCTCGATGAGGCACGGCATTTGAGAAAGGCCTTTGAGTTTTGGAGGGAGCAGCATGAGAGACGCCGCGAGGAAAGCGAGACGCCGACGCCGATAGAGGAAAAAACAAGGAGAAGGGCCGACTGTCACCGCAGAGTATAAATTCTCCTCGACGGATCACACCGCAAAGCCAAGCAAAGCCCTTTATGGCGAGCCGGGTAGCCACGAGACAAACACGACACAGACACAAGAGACGGAGAGAGGAAGCGCTCGGACAAAAAGCTTTCCCATCTCAAAAGTCTGACTGTAAAAAGCAGAAAGTGTAAACGTCTTCTCACTTTAGAAATGTAGCTGCTGAAGTCGCCAGTTTGTACTAAACTATTGATGATTTCTGTTGCTATGGCATTATCATTCTTGCATGTTGGAGCAAAAAGGCTTGAACTTCATCCACCTGGGAAAGATCGGCCAAACATGGACCAGACAGAAATCCTAAAATAAGTTGGTTCAGAAACTTCGCTCGAGCTCTAAAACGTCAAATAATGAATTTCATTTGGAAGTTGAGCAGGATTTGGAACGGAGAGGTTGTCTGAAGTCCAAGCCGTTTGCAGATTTGTCGCACGTGGGTCGTTCGTGTGAAACAGCCCGCGGTAGAGCTGCAGTTTCACACCTGATGAGCTCATCGCTAAAGCTAAGCTGCAATTCATTATCCTCGATTATTTACCAGGTATTTTGCTCAGAAATCAGGACAACTTGTCCTGAATTTCAGTTTGTATGTATGTTGAATGTAATATATGTCAAATCATAAATACCAGAGATCTTGAGTCGTATTCAAGCAAATCAAAGGCCATAAATGCTTGGTTATTCCGTAAATACCTGGTAAACAACATCGGCTACTGTTCCGTGTCGGGGTTTACATGAGGACGTTGGCTCGCGTGTCTGGCAGGCGAAGCCCAACAAGGCCGCCGCTAACCAGCACAGACGACGCCAGCAGGATGGGGATGGCCTTGGTGATGCCAACCAGCGAGCCGAAGATCAGGTTGCCGAGCACCGCCGCCAGTTTACACATGGCGTTACAGAAGCCGAAGCCCGTGCCCCTGAAACACAAGACCGAAGAAAGGAGTGTTTGTTTTGTTGAAAGATAAAGAAATGAGACAACACAAAAGTCCTGCAGTGCTCACCTCCTGTCTGTTGGGTACAGCTCAGTGGTGACGACATCCAAGGAGTTCCAGGCGGAGATGCTGAGACCGTTGTAGAGACAGAGCATGAAGATCATCATGGACTCGCTGGTGCCGAACCAAAGGAAGAAGCAGCTGATGCCCGACAGAACCATGGAGCCGCCTGCAGGACACGGAACCACACAGACACTCAGATCTACATCAGCAGAGAGCGGTCGCTCCGCAGGAGAACGGGTCGCCTACCCAACATGCTCAGGCGTCCGATCTTATCCATAAGGAGGGCAGAGACGATGTTTCCAGGAAGCACGGCCAGCGTTCCCAGGAAGTTGACGAAGTAGACCCAGTAGGCGCTGTAGTCATCGTCAAACGTCATCTGGCAGCCGGTCTTGTTGTGGTGGAACGAGCTGTTGACCATCCTGGAGTTTGTCAGCTTGAAGTCATCAATATCTGCAAACGTGTGACAGAAGAATGAATGGATGGAGAGAAAAACACGGGAAAAGGAGAATCAAACATGGCAGACATGATGCGTGGGCTGAACCCTCCACCAGCGTGTCGTTGTTACGCTTTAGTTTCTCATCTGTAGAGATTATAAACGGCAGAGGAAAGATTCCATTCATGTGAAGCTAAACTTCATCCTCTTTGGAGCTGAGGGTGGGGAGACTACATTTCCCATGGGGCTTTGCCAGCTATACCTGTTTCCATGTTCAGCACTTTGCTTCAGTCGCTGAAGGGAACGGTTTTTCCACCCTGTGCTCCTAAAAAGTCTGATTCAGCTCAAGGCTTAGACCTTAGTCAAAATGTCTTTATTGAAAGAAAAAAAAAGACGCCATGATTAATTCATCATCGGGCTTGCATTTAAAATTCAGCCGCTCAGAGAAAATGTTTATGTATGAGTTTTTTGCACACATCTAGAGCATCGCTCCAGGAGCATTTTCACGGTTAGGAATATCCATTTTTAGCACTTTGAAACCCAGCCCGCCTTAGCTTCTTTGTTAGCTGCAGTCGCCCGGGTTCAGAAAGCCAATCTGTGCAGGGGCAGAGAGGTTAAGCAACGCCATTAACGCCATAAATGCTCCAACACATTCTTTCTCCCCCAGAAGCCAAGAATGAACTGTCAGAGTGAGGCTTATGTGCGAGGCGACGGCGTTAATAAGATTTTCCGCGTAGGAAGGAAAGACCCCCCGGCACAGCGGTCTGGAACATGTGGGCTCGTCTCACCGGTGTTGTAAAAGAAAGAGTCCACAAAGGTGCAGTTTCTGAAGAAGGATCCAACGGAGGACACGTCCTCAAAATAGCAGTTGAGGAAAGAGGAGTCGATGAACGTGACGGCCTTGAACTTCATGCCGATAAACCTGGGAGGGGGGGAAAGATGCAGGAAGTGATGACAGCAAAGGTATGGATTCGGTCCTGGCTCAGCCTCATCTGGCTATTTAAATATAAAGATAATATCCTGTACTAATAATATACTAATACATCAGTCAGGTGTAGATTACAGTTACAGCATACGATCCATCGCATGCCGCCGTATGCAGCAGCTTCTTCTCTGTGGCTCTTGTGTAAGTGAGAGTCGTAACCAGGCGCAGCAGGAGAGGAAGCTTGCTCATGGGCAAGAGAGGCAGTAAAAGAAGGACAGGAGCCCGAGAAGCCTTTTCATTTCCTTGTGGCGTGGGAGATGATTGATATCACTGCAGGCGGCGTGTGACGGATAGCGCCGCTATCCCACGATAGCTATCCCCCAGCTTTACAAGCACAACGCTGCACCGAGGGTGACGGGTTTGGATCCCGATGGCGTTTTGTACCTGTCATTGAGAAAGACTCCGTTTCTGTGGATCTGGTTCTCCAGGGTGAAGTTGAAGGTGAAGTCTTCAACGCGTTTGTTGTTGTGGACCTTTACTCTGGAGGCGTACTCGTCGGCCTGGAGGTGTTTGATGACATCCGGGAACCACACGGAGAGCCCGTAGAACCTGGACCGCGGGGTCAGACAGAGGGCACATGGTTCTACTTTAGTGTCTTCATGTCCAGTGTTTGTATTTAGGATTAATACCTCACAGCCCAAATAATAGGGTTTAGGAAAGGGTCGAGGTTGGAGTCCGTCTTCCTGAGTGGTACTTAAACCGTTAAACCGTTTTATGCTGGACCGGAACGACCGTGAGATGTTAAAGAGGGGTGGTGTCTTACCCAAAAGAAAGCGTAAACCAAACTGCAGCCAGTTTTATGGTGTTGTCTTTGACTGGGTAGTTGAAGCATTTCATAAAAGTTAACCAGATCTGTGATAAAGTGAGAAATAAGATTAAAGTCATTGTAAAAATCAGGATAAAACAAACCAGGTCTAAACAAAAAAAAAGGCTGTCACCCCTCTGAGCTCTGATTTCATCTTGTGGATGACCTTGAGGACGGGGTTGGCCAACTCGCTCTGCATCTCCACCAGCTCGTCCAGCTGTTTGGGGATCTTTATCCTGTTCACCTGCAGGGGGCGACACCGATCTGTCGCCTGCTGGAGGCGCTGCAGCAGCAGCAGCAGGACGGATGTGCCTGGTGGGTACTCACTGTGAAGACTCTCTCGGGCTCGCCGCGGGCGCGCATGTTGGTGTCGTGGATGTGTTTGAGGACCATCCAGGCCTCGTCGTGCTTTCCCATCTGAGAGCGGAGGAAGAACGCGGGTCACATTTAAGGTGTTCACAGGTTGCGTTGAAATTCCGACCCTGAGGGACGCCTTTTCGACACTCCAGTTTAGAACCCATTAAGAGTCATAAAGGTGCCGCCTGCGCAGGACGCTTACCTGCAGGTAGAAGCGGGGGCTCTCGGGCATAAAGGTGAGCGCCACCACCGCAGAGACACACGGCAGCGCACACACCACCACAAACACTCTCCAGCTGTGGAACTGGTAGGCCGAACCCATGCTGAAGCTCCAGCCTGCACAGAGAAGCAGCGACACACATGATGTTTGTATCGTGTGTGTGTGTGTGTGTGCGTGCGTGCGTGCGTCCGCTCCGGCTTGTACCAGTACAGACCTCATTACGGCGATTATGGCTTTAATGTACTGGAGGGGACGGCAGACTGATTCAGATACTCAGTAAGATTTATGGTCTTACTCTACAGTAAGTGAGCACGCACACACATACACACACACACACACACACAGTTATCTGGCCTTTGTCCGCCAGTCGATGCACAGGGCACTGCGGCGGAACCTATTACCTTCACGCCGCTGCATCTTCAAGAAACAATGTGTGAAAAAAACGGGCGTTTAATCAATCGACCTCCATTCTGAGGCGCGGCGTTGAGTTTGTGGACGGCGGGGACGGGGAGCCTCGGGGCGCCGGGCCCAAACACATCATTATCATCGTTCACGAGAAAATAACTTCCCTTGTTTGTGTTTATGAGATAAAAACTGAATCAAATGGCGCAAAAAAAGGGAAACTAGCGATTGAAATGATGATGTCACGGTTAAACTATGAGCTCAGGCGGCGTCTGTCCTCTCTGCTGTCTGAGGTGCGACTCGTCCCGGTCGGGGGACGGGGACTTCAAGGTCCATTAAGGTACAGCGGGGAGCATTCAATGGAGACTCGTAAAATCAGGACTCTTTGCTGCAGTGGGCGAGACGGTCGTTTGGTACTTATCGTATAGATTCTGACACAAACATCAAATTTACTGGATATGAATGTCCCACTGCATTCTGGGAAACACGAGTTTTTGTATTCTTAGTCTCTTTTATGTTTTGGTGTCTTTTAAGTCGTGGTGCGTTCAGGCACACGACGTAAACTCTGATACGTCGTGCCTTACTTACGTAAAATCTGGATGTCCTGGCCTCCACTGCTTTAACTTCTCTGGTGAGATTCCCAATTTCATTAAAATCCAATACTGAATCACCGGAGTCCCATTCCAAATTTCCCACACTTGAGCGACTCCAAATAGGACATTTTTTATTAATTACACCCCTCGGTTCCAGCCCCTGCGTTACTGCTCGAACGTCTAACTTGTCCCCACTAAGCAGAAAGCAGAAGCCCGGTGTAATTTGATGCTCAGTTGATTACATTAGCGCAGTCGTGTTTCATTTAACCTGAGGCGAGTGACGAAGATTCATTCTTTCACTGATCTACCGAAGGTCAGCCATCATTTTTATCTCGTCTCGGCATGTGAAGCATCCACAAACGACGGCCGGGGGCTTTTACGTGGGCAAAAGAAAATATTGATCAAAATATCAGCAATAGAGCCTGAGCCTTTGTTAACATGCTGGATCCTACATTACCCTTAATGCCACTCGTTTATAACAGCCTTTTGATATTAGATAAAATAGGTCAACATTTAATTTCCGTCAACTGCCACCTCCATCCAGGTAAACGCGCTGTGACGAGACGGCTCCACGCTTCAGTCGCCACTCACCGTAGTGCGGGATGATGGCCCAGGCCATGGCCGAGGCGTAGATGCCTCCGATCATCCAGAACATGCACAGCCAGCTCAGATGCTCTCCTCTCTTCTCCCGAGCCAAGACCTCCGCAAAATAGGAGAAAACTATCGGAACCGCTCCACCGATCCTGCAGACAGAGTCCGTTTTTATGCTCTCGATGCATCCAACGAGAAAGAGTCACAATAATGCAGGAAAAATGTCACATCGCGCTACGCCTTGGGTTCTGTGTGGAATATTCAACATTCCATAAATTATATTTAGCTCGGGGGGAGGAGGAAGCGAACCCTCGTCTTTGAAGGAGGCAGCATGTCGGATGATGGATCAGGTCGGAGAACCTGGAGAGGGTTGAACCCCCCCCCCCCCCCTCCTAGAACCAATGAGCAAGAGGACGGGTCGTGAAGTGGGACAGTATCACGTGAACTCACCCAAAGCCTGACACCATGCGGCACAAGAGGAACATGCCGTAGCCTTGGACGAAGGAGGAGAGGAAGGCGAAGAAGCCGTTGACGGACATGGAGATCAGCAGGCACTGTTTACGGCCCGCTTTATCCGACAGGCCGCCCCAGAAGAAGGCGCCGAACATCATCCCCAGATACACGATGCTGCCTGCAAGCAAGGAGCCAGAGGAAGCCGCGGCGTAAACACAAAGCAGCAACAGTAGAACGGCTCTGACGGCGATGCGAGAGGAAGTCGGCTTCATCGGGACACGTTTCACTTCCTGGACCCGTTTGTCCTGTTTCTGGCAGTTTTACTTCCATCTGGGTCTAAATAGACGACTGATTATGGATGCCTCAAAGTATTTATGTTGCTGATGGTCACTCAAGAAGAGTCCACGTCTCCGTTTCCCTGGCGATCGACCCGAGGGTTTACCTTCTAAACGCACGCCTCTGCTCACATGTAGCACAAAGAAAGATTTGACTGCATTTTGATCAGCCATTATCATTTCTTGCAGCGATTTCAGAGAAGCAGCAGCTTTTAAAAGTCTGCTTTGGTTTCTGCAGGAAGTCTGGTCATCCCTCCTCCTGTCGCCGGGAACGAGCGCGATAAATCAAGGTTTCCCGGAGAAGAGTGGGCGTTGTCAAACCTGTAAATAATCCACTTTACGCTCCACGTTCTAATAAAAATGCTAATGAGTGCGGAGGGGGGGGCGCCATGGTGGCAGAAAATGAACGCTGAGAGAGGGAAGCGGGCCTTTTTGCTTCTCCTGGCTCGCCGTGTTTGAGGCGATGGCACAGATACGATGAAAGTCTTATCGAGCTGCGCAGACATGATGCTGAGAGCTGGTGATTCATCACAGCTGACAGCCTCTGGATCCATCAGCGCACGGCTGCTTGCAGACGCCGCTCCTATAGGCAGCAAACTATCAGCAGCGTCTCGCATCCAAACGCATGTCGTCATGGAGATGCTATCCGGTAACGCCGGCGCGCTTGTTTCATGGCTGCCTCACGACGGGGTTTGTGTGTGTCACAAAGGAGGCGGGCGGTGGCGAGGCGAGATGGGGCATTGGAGGATCCGCCCGAAATTGGATTTCGGCAGGTTCAAACGCAGGTCAGACCTTAAACTCCAGGGATCTTATGTAAATTAGGTGGAGATAGTTAAAGTCTCTGCGCCGCTGCTTTTAGCCGCCATGATCTCAACCCCCACCCCGCCCGGACGACCCTTCACAACCCAAAGCCTTCCTGTGATCCGGATCGATCCGCCTGAGGAGCCCCCCCCCCCCCACTACCCATCGAGCACCAGCTGGGATCACAAACTAGTTTAATAGCCGCTCTCAGCTGAAGTGTTCATTGTTTTGCTAATCAAGCGCTCCCTGCGGGCGGAGGCTACGTTCTGCTCGACGCCACAGCGAGCCGCTTTTCTCTTCATCCAGCTCTTAAACTGTGTCCGTCAGCCGCCACGCACGCCGCCGTGATTAGCGCTTACGTGCTAACTGATGCCGTTCTGCTCTATCTTCTCCACGCCGCCAGGCCGCGTCGAGGCGGGAACATTCAGGACGTTGGGGGGGGGGGGGTTACAGCTTTGGGATTTCAGGACACGAGGGGCTTCCCGGCGTGTGACAGACGGGTGTGTTTTGGCGGGAAGTGGCGGAAGAGGAGGAAGAGGAGGAGGGCTGAGAGACGCACATTCATTGAGCATTAATTACATCACCTGCTGATTTGTTCTCACAGATAAAACAAAACGTCACAGACGTAAAATCATCTTTTTTTGCACCAATCAGCAGGTCGGGATGAGTTCAGGAGCAGTCGGGAAGTCTGAGAGTTACAAATTGTTTTCTGCACCATATGATATATACTCCAAGGCTTTAAATGCATCGCCATGAGCAAACTGAAGGCGAACTCGCCTCCCTCTCCTCCGTGCCACCTCCTCTAATCAACCAGGAGTCACAGGACGACTCCGTCAGGTTTCAGGGCAAGTCCTCTCTAAATCGTGACCTCTTGTCATGGACAGTCGAAAGGGGGACCCGATCCAGTTGCAGTCAAGGAAGAAATGGCAGCGAAGAGGTGCGTTTCTGCACCAGAGGCGATTCATCTTGTTGATTAACTTCAGCCGCCGATGGCGTTTGAGACCGGAGGTCGTCGCTCCACGCTACGCCTGCAGCGGTAACGGCTTCACGCAAGCCGCCGTGCATTTTACAGAACCGTGATGAAGCGAATTAAAGAGGAAGAGGAAAGGGAGGTGGGGCTCTGATAGGAAGCATAAGGGCAGCGCTCCCCTCCTCTCCCTCCTCTTCCTCCGGGGAGGGACGTGAGCCAGTCTACCGTGGCTAAACTGCAGTGAAGCACAATGCTGCAGAGACTAACTCGAGCCTTTATCTTCGGATCTCCTGCGTCGGCGCTGAGAGTGTAAGAGAGGGATTACAAGCAGGAAGGTAACGGAGTCGATGCGCCGGAGCAGGGAGAAGGAAATCGGAACAGAGCGCACCTTCCGTATCCTGTTGGAGTGGATTAAAATTACACAAATATTTATGTGACATAAATATGCATCATTTTAGTTTTTTGTTTTACCTCCGCCAAGGAGGTTATGTGTTTATCTGACTGTTGGATGGATTATGGGAAAACTGTTGGATGGATTTTCATTGGAAAAGAAATCTGAGGATGGGTCTTTGTCTAATTTAGAGCCCATAAAATTCTGAGAGCGATCCGGATACCCATCTGGATACAAAAAGGCTTTAAAAAAACAAAACAATCATACCTTTACAAAATATGTATTAAATTCACTCACCAAAAGTCACAGTCATAAATGACTACGGTAAATGAACTATCTATCATCTAAGAACAGGAAGTTCCTAGTAGTTCTGAAAAAAACTTCAATTTGAAGAAGAACTTTGTTCCTGGTGGGGATAATTAACTAATTCTTTCTATTTGCTGACTATTAATTAGGTTGTTTTTTAAACTTTTTAACTGCGAGATGGAGATTCATTACAGCTGACTGCAACTTAAAACTTAAGAAGAATTCACAAACAGAAGTCCGTATAATTGTTTGTTTGTTTTACAAAACCTGTGACGGCACCGTGGAGGCGGGGCTTGTCCCGTGTCTTCCAATCTACTTATGTCTCATGCTTTACTAGACCGTCCAGGATCAGGTTCTGTCCCGTCCCCTCACCGATCGGTTCGGATCGACCCGCGTCGTGTGGAGCGACTCCTGCTCGTTATTCTTTCCTTCCCGTCTCCCACTGAGTCAGAATAGAGAAATCTGCCTGAATAACGCGGCATCCTGCTCCAACAAAAAATACACAAACAACAAGGTTAGTGTCTTTTGCGGTTATGAAACCAAACCGCAGAGACAAAAACGTGTTTCTCTCTTTGTGTGGAAAGACGAATGTGTTAAGGAGCAGAAGACGCCGGTGCATCAGACAAAGGCTTATGATGCTCAAACACACACATCTAAGAGCACAAACATCAGTTCTCCCCTCGTGTGGGAGGGATCCATCACACACCTCCTACTCGTGTGCCCAAATACCTGGTGCCATGACAACCGCCTGGCAACCTCCTAAAGCAATGACACTGCAAGTCGGGTAGAATGCAAAAGCTTAAATACTCATCCAAGCTCGAACTTCATGAAATCCATGAACTCTAACGCCCCTAGGAGGTCTTTCAAGAAGACTTTAAAGGACGCTGAAATGCTGGTCTGCATTCCGTGCCTCGTCTAGTCATGTGACTCCCTGCGTGATGACATCAGTACCAACACATGACTGCACACGGCGTGACTTACCAAGCCATCCGGCGCCAGAGTTTGGGACGCACATGTCCGTCTCGGCGCTGGGCAGGACGAAGCCCACCACGAACACCTCCACGCCGTCCGACATGAGCGCCAGGCCGAGCACGAAGAACAGCTGCCACTGGAACCTGCCGTGGCCGCACTCCTGCATGATCAGCTCGTACTGCTGCGCCAGCTCCTCCTCGTCCGCCTGCCTTTCATTCTCCAGCTCCTTGTGGCTCTTTAGGCTGTCGGAAAGCGGCTGGCCCAGGGCCACCTGGCCGTCCCGCGGCTTCCCGCCGCCGCAGGCGGGCACGCCTTGGTACTCGCCTTCGTAGATCTCATCCTCGTCGTCGTGGCCCTCCGTGGCGTCGCTGGAGGCCCCGTCGTCGTCGTTGGCGCCGTCGTCGGGGTAATAGCCGTCTTGCTGAGCGTAGGAATTGTAGTTGCCGTCGCCTTCCTCCTCGTTCTGGAAGCGATCGTAGCTGCGACGAGCTGAGTATTCATCCGAGGCACGATCAACAGCTCGGCTGAAATTTTTGGACGCTTGCTTCTTGGCTTCTTTTGCGAGATCTTTGGCGCCTTTAACCAAGGAAGTCCTGTTGTTGTGCGTTTCATCCATCTTGGTCAGAGACTAAAAGTCTTCGCAGTCGACACTTTTATTCCACCAGGTGCTACCGATGATTTCTTCCTCCCTGCTCTTCTATTCGCAGACAAATAAGACTTAAGGCAGTCTGTTAACGCAGAAAAGTCCGCTGCCAGGAAACTAATGATTAAGTAATGATGCCTAATTCCATTGGCTGGGAGTTGCCAGACAGGCGGACTGAAACGGAGACAGTTGATCTAACGCTGGAAAAGATCTTCGATCAGTCGGCGCCGAGCAGCAGAAACCGTCAGCCTGCGAGGGACAGCGAGAGAAAAGAGGGAGAAACGATTTTCACTCCAAGGTTTTCTTTTGGCACAAACACGTCAATCAGCTGTTTGTTGGCACTTAAGAAATAACTTCCAAAGAGCAATTCAGACTGAAGCTGATTGAAACTGCAACCTGTTAATGAAGAGGAACCGCTCGACTGGGAAGGGAATAAAATACCGCGCAGTAACACAGACAGTCGTTCAATGAGTTCAGTTTAAGATACTGGAAAATCACAAGAATGAAAAAAACACAGTGATATAATTTAGTTTAATTACAACTCCTGTCCCTGAGGTCCCCCTTGTGGATGTCCAGGACTGTCCTCGACTCATTTATGCGCTTTTATCCCATTACGGGGCGGGTCTAATCTAATCCCCAATCTGTGACCGTGTTCATCCCTGGGACGTTTTTCTAAAATGGGAATGTATGACTGGTTCACCCCCCCGGGGCTGAACCCCAGAGGACCTGTCAGTACGTCAGGCCCGAGCCGGTCTCCATGTCGAAGACTGCTACAGGAGAATCAGGACGTCAAATTCCACTCGGAAACCCTTTAGCAACGTCGCTATTGTCCCGGCAGTCAAAGACGCATGTGATGCACGTTGACTCTGATGTCATGAAACTGTGTAGACGTGACATCATCAAGTGTTTTCTGGAGATCCCTGAGCTTAGGATTCATCATTTGGACACGACTTCTCGGGCTCCACGGCGTCGCAAACACAACCCTCGAGAGATTTTTGGTGCAATGCAGCAATGAAACGACGAAGTTAAGAGATCTAACAACCCCCCCCCCCCCCCCCCCCCCCCCCGCAGTCACAGCCGCGTCTAAACACCAGACCAATGAGAGAAATCTCACCATCCTTGTAGCTTCAGGACGGTAAACAGAAAGACGTCTCGTTATCGGGATTCTCACTGCGGCCTTCCCAACAAGAGACTCGGAGATGATTGTGAACAGTTTAAAATAAACGCTGACGCTTTTACCGAAGTTGGTCCGGGTGTAATCCCTGGTCTCACCCAACTCGCTCCACGCTGATCTATGGTTTACGACTGCCAGTCTCTCCTCACTTCTTCACCTCTCTCTCTTCTCCCTCTCTTCAAAGTCATCATCTCGATGGCGATGCGGAACGTGAAAGACATCGCTCTCCTGTTGACATTTCATTATTCATGACAGGCCGAGCTGTTGTCCTCCTTATGCAAATAGACGTTCACGCTGACATTCAGGAGTCTCTCCAACCCTTTTTTGAGGTGCGGAGATAAATCTCAAACGTCCAAATATTCAGTGCCTTTTATCGAAACGACTGAAAACGGCGTGCGCTCCTCCGACGTGAGGGTCGACCACACTTCGACCCACAACCTTGGCCTTTCGCCCGTAAACAGACGACCAGCTTTTATTTCTTATTTGATGGCGACGCCCCCCCCCCCCCACCCACACCCCCGCCCCCTGCTGTGATTGGGGTTATTATAACAGCATGATGATGTGATGGCAATCAGCAAAAACTTCCTGCGAGCTCTGAATCAGCAGACCACGGCGGAGGGAGGAATGATTTCCTCGCAGTCGTGCTGTCGACGCCATCCAGCTACCTTCATTAATCACTCACACACACATGCCCCCCCCCCCCACACACACACACACATGCCCCCCCCCCCCCCCCCCACACACACACACACACACACACGCCCTGGAGGTGCGTATCGTGAGATAGTGCTTTTACTAGGTGGTTAAAATGAATGCCTCAGTCAGACATCCTCTCTCTAAATACTAGTGGCGTGTGCAGAGCCCAGCAGGCTGTCCGTGGTCCCGCAGATGGCTGCAGCGAGCGTTCGCTAATGCACTTTGTGTGAATCCATCTCCACGCCGAGATCAGCAGATGCTCCACGGGAGAGGTTCAGGTCCCGACAGACAGCAGTGCAGGACAAAGTGAAAGTCAGTCACGGGGCGCTTAGCACGGCGCCATTGCTAAAGTTAGCCTTCGTGCGTCTAAATCAATGTAGAATGAATGCTTCCGAGCATGTGTTGCCGACGACAACGGAAGTGCAGAGTGAGAAGTTCGTCTGCTAACTAGCGAATAAATTCAGGATTTCCTTTCGCGGCTTCGCTTTTCATTTAGCCGTATTAACAGATTTCCCCGTACTAATGTCCCGTACATAAATACGGGGAACACGTTTTAGTTGACGGGTATGTAAACTCCGGTTTAGACCCATGAGCGGCTCCCTGAAGCCTAACATTCGTGGGAATATCGATCTCTCTCTCAGAGTTTTCCCAGATTTTCTTTTCCAGCTTCACTGGATTTAATTCATCTCTCGACGGAACATCTGCACCTTTGAGCCGACCATCTTACTGAGAGGACTAGAGGCATCACAAAGTGCCAGCCAGGGTCGGGGGTCCATTATGAGCTTCCCCCCGCAGCCATCTTTCTGGAGTGGCTTGATGACGTTGCCTCCTCATCGCGCCCCGGCCTCCGTCAGGCCTCATCCAGCCCGACCCTTGTTTGGATTTACTTTCCTCTCAGGTATAGATGATTCAATTCAGATAGACAATGCTTGAGTGGACCGAGTGGATGCCTGGATTGCCATCTGCTGCAGCTAAAGCAAACACTTG
The DNA here is from genome assembly GCF_040956055.1 of Brachionichthys hirsutus. Lineage (NCBI taxonomy): Eukaryota > Metazoa > Chordata > Actinopteri > Lophiiformes > Brachionichthyidae > Brachionichthys > Brachionichthys hirsutus. Next base: position 2,264,707 of record NC_090915.1, on the reverse strand, counting down.
GGTCCCAAGGCAAACAGTCATTTACTGGCGTGTCTCTTTGGCAAATATCTTTTCAAAGAGCCACGTCAGAGCGCCGCGCCGCCCTGGAGCAAACACCTGGTCAGCGTTTGACACCCCCCCCCCCAGTATTCGTTCCTCTTGCACCTCTCACTATACTGCAGCCCGAGAACAGACCACTTAGGAGGGAACATTAATCATCGCGGCGTCTTTTGACGCACGTCTCGTCCCATAATGAGATTTCGTCCTGGAATCAATCCTCCAGGAGGAGCCGTGCACGGACGGTCCTCGCACTGCACCAGGCATCCTGAGTGATGGATGGATCGCCCCTGTGTGTGCGGCTCACTGCAGATTCATGCCGCTCGTATACGTGCATGCGCGCTGGGGTTGCCTCCGTCGTCCCACGACACCCCACGACCGACAAACTACGTGATGTCACGCACGATGCGCACTTCTTTGGTGCACGATGGAATAGATGGAAACTCATCAGGCGACTGCTCCAACCTAAGATGATGGAATATAGTTTTATGACGCGTTTTATTTCCAGATCGCTACGTGACGCTCATCTTAGAGAACTCTTAGAAAGTTCCCCCAACTTGTCTGTCAATCGTGCGCATCCCGCCCCAAAAATTAGCATTTTGAATCAGCAGGTGGATCGGATACATCTCATTCCCATTCAAAGTGAATGATCCACGGGTAGAGAGGAGCCGCGGTGCCCAGCAGAGGAGCTCCAGAGTTAAGGAGGGAACACACACTCACCATCCGCAGAGACGCGTCGACGAGTCGGACTGGATTCCGTCCACGGCGGCGCAGACGGGAGGCGCAGCGCGGAGGTTTCTCGTTTCTTGTCTTCTCCTCTGCTGCAGTCCACGGAAGACACGAGAGAGGCTGATGGGGAGGTGGGAAGTGCGACGGGGGGGAGGAGGAGAGGAGAGGAGGGAGGGGTGCAGGAGTAATGGGCAGACAGAAATCAATAGGCCTGCGTCCCGCGTACAATAGAGGGAGAGGGTGGGGGGGGGGTCCGCGTGAGACGGAGCAACGGAGCCGGTCTGTGATGGTTGGGAGCGCCGGAGGAGGACAAAGAGGAGCCGGAGGGGGAATGCTGCTCCTGAAGTTGAGTGGAGGATGAGGGACTGTTGCTGGATCTGCCGGTACCTCGTTCCATCCTCAATCTGCCGCCTTCATTCATTACAACCAAGTATTATTTTTTAATTTAAAAAATGTAGATCCCATTAAATTTTGAGAGCGATCCGGATAACAATCTCGATTAAAAAAAGGAAATATACAATGTCAGGATTTTTCCATTTACTTATAATGGAGGCTTAAAAAAAACAAAAAAAATCTTGTAAAAATATGTATTCACATGCTACTCACCAAACATCCCAGCCATAAAGGGATCCGATATGAACCATCATGAAAAATGTTTTCTGGTTCTGATCCAGAATGAAGTCAGTAAAAAAAATAGTACATTTTAACATTAAAAATACACATCAGCTCTGATTCACATTAACTTTTCATTGTTAAAGATACCAAGAACAATCTTGAACCTTTTGGTGCTGATCCAGATCACCATGTGGATGGTGTAGATCCAGTTAGGAGGGGAATGAGCTGCTTGGAGGAGCTCTGTGCTCTCTTGAGTGCTTTTCTGGTTTGGGCAGTGATGGATTATGGATTCATCTGCTAATCACTTCCCAGATTAATCAGTATATTAAATCACAAATTATTTATCTTATTATTTACTCTCGCCTTCCCCCCATTCTATTCTGCAGGAGCTATTCTATTCAGCCCTCCTCGCCTCCTCCACCCACAAATAACCATCGCAGAAGAAGCTGAAGGAGCGAGGAAGGGAGCCGAGGAGGAAGTCTCGTCCTCGCTCTCTCCTTCTGGCAAATATAAATCAGAGACATTTGCATTTCCATCCGGCAGCTGCCGTTTAATTTGAGGGTTGAAATGACTGAAACACACATTATTTGTACGAGGACATGCCTGCACACGCGCACACACGTGCACAACACTAAAGTGCCGCTGAGGGAGAAGATGGAGCAGAGAACTGTGGCCCCCGACCTCATTCAACGCATAAACATTGGTGAAGCCAGGCTGTACAGTTTCCCAGATATAGCCTGGACATGATAGCCACCCTTTTGGAACCGTTTCCATGGAAACCACACAAAAATGGAATTTGCAGAACATTTGAGACGTCAAAAGGCTCAGCTGCCTGTTAGTAAACGTTAATAAAAGCTTGGCGACGCCAAAAGAGAGAGAACGGACGACGGAATCCTCCTGTCGGTTTTAAACCAGGGATAAAGGGCAAATACAAAAAAATGAATCCGTTCGGCATGAAAAGGAAATATTCCTTCACGCATCACCGTCATCAATAACCGGGAAAGAAGTTTTGGGGTAATTTAGCTGGATGTGTGATATGCAGTTTAATTGATTTCTAATTATATGCCCTGGTGGGCGCTTAAATTTATGCGTAAAAAAACAAAGGAGGTTGCTTAGTAAGGTCCGCTTCTGAATTACACACTCCACTCATCTTCCTGCTCACACACGCGCACGCGCACGCGCACGCACACACACACACACACACACACACATGTACCTTTGTAATTTCATATTTATGCTCGAACTTGCAAACCACTGAGCAAATCCTGTCGAACACAGCCAACAACTACAAGACAAATTATTCACATCATCGGTCATATTAATCTGGATCTGAGGATGTCATATTAATCTGGATCTGATGATGTCATATTGATCTGGATCTGATGATGTCACAGCATCGCCGCCAGCAGAAACGGTTGCCTCTGCATGAATCTGGAACTGCAGGATATTTCACGCGACAGTCGACAATCCACATTTCACCCGAAACAACATCACAAGTTTTTGCGTGATAAATCTATAGCGAATGAAAACTGTCCACTAGCGCTGTGTGCCATGGACGCCATGGACGCCGGCTTCTGTCTCCAATGTCTCAGAAAGAGCCGGAGACGGTGGAGGTGCAGCTAAGGGGCATTAAGCAGCAAGACAAATGGCCTCCTGCAGCGCCCGCTAGGTTAGGACAAGGTTAATTACATTTCTTAACACACAGGGGGGGGTGAAGGGTTGCAGAGGAGGCGGAGACTGAGGGAGGCTGCGATGGAGAGCATCAGATCAGAGGAGCATCGTCGTTTCAAGAGACAGAGGCGGAGATCAAACGAAGTAACTGTCATTTTCTACGTTGGATTTACAAGGTTCTGACATAATCCTCCGTAATCTGGGTCAGACATGCTAATACTTAGCATAAGAGGAGCTATATAGACGCAGTCCTTCACGCCGTCGTCACAGTGACATCACTCCAGCTGTCATTTATGCCCTGTCGGGCTCGCGTCGCTCTGCAGGACACGGATGACAGTTTGTGTCATGTGACTGCTGGATGGATGGAAAACCTCATCTGCATCCTTCATGGTTCATCCACGAAGCCGTACAGGAGCAACCCCAAACACACACACACACACACAAACACACACACGCACACACACACGGCTGTGGGCGGTGGCATCCCACATTGTACTCGATGATTTGTCATCTTCCATTAGGGTGGAGGGCAATAGATGGATACTGACAGTAATGCTAATTGGTTTTCCCTCCTCGTCAGGAAGAGGAGAAGACAGCAGGATGAAGAAAGAGAGCAAAAAGAGGAAGAGAGAGAAAAAGTCAGAAAGTTTTGCTTTGCTTTTAGTCACAGTGTCTTGTCATCCATCCATTCATCCATCCATCCATCCATCCATTCATCCACTTCCGCTTTTCCTCTTTGCAGGTCACGGGAGGTAGGGTACACCCCGAATGTGTCGCCAGCGCATCGCGGGGCCACACAGAGTCAACCTGAATGCCGGACGTTATTCGGGAAAGCTTGGCTGCCCGCCTCCGGATGAAATATGGAGCGTGGAAGAGATCCACGTTATCGTTGGTGGGCTGAAGCAGCGGCGGCAAATACGGATCAATGGCCAACAGGGAGAACGGGGGGGGGGGGGGGACGATGTCTGACACCAGCAGCTCGGAGGAAAGACGGCCCATTGACCAATCTCCCGCCGGCTGCAGTCGTGACTCAGCAAGAGGCGGCGGAATGCGTCGGAAACAGCCGAGTCATCTCCGAGGAAGATGGCGCACGGGTAGCGAGGGAGAGAAGCACTAAAGTCATTTCCGGCGGGGAAATGAAGCGTCGTAAAGCCACCACTTTGCATTTCACTCCCTGCCTAGCAACGTGGCAGATTTTACACATGAAATCCGTGGTGTTTTTCTTCATCTAAGGGTTCATTAAGTTTAGTGAAAGGGTGATAAAGTCAGGATTAAATGACACAGGCTTCCAGATGTTGCCTGCTGTGACAAGCGAGCACAAAAAAGTTGTTCTTCCCAGACTTCCCAGACTTCCCAGCTCCTGATTGCTCCGCCGCTCGCTGTGCGTGTTGAACGAGGGGAGCCATTCTCGCTGATGGAGTCGACGACCGTAATAGAAGGAGAAACCGCTGAGTTGGCACAGCGTGCCTGTGTTGGGAAGGTCAAAGCATTCCCGTGTCACTGACAAATGAGTTGTAGTTCGGGCCGGCGTTCTGCTCTGCTGTCTCAAAAACAGGGGAGGAGGGAGAACACACACACACACACACACACACACACACACACACACACCCATGGTGACAGAGGTATTTAAAACATAACCTACATTTCAGCAAAGCTCTCACCAGCACTTTCTATTGCGTCACAATGGCTAAAGAAATTCTGCATAAATCGGTGAATTTAAGGGTTTTAAGTGGCTTAATTATTCATAATTTTATTTGAATTACACTGAATATTCCATTGTTGCATTCAACGCTGTGATTTTCCATCATGTTCATATCAAGATGAATAAATTAAACAACTTAAGAATGATTTAACCCAAGAGAAAGAGTAAAGTTGGCGCAGAGCAAATAGCATTTCTGGTTGTTGCTGACGTGGTTGTAAAAGCAGCACTCCTGCACCGATGGGAGCGCTAGTGTTGAAATGAGGCGTCGTCGTGCACGTTGTTGACACATTGCTGTTTGCAGAAGAAAGCAACTACACCAGATGACCAGTAGCAACCTGGTGGGAAGGCGATGACGCTGTGTTTTTGCCCTTCACACTGCAAATGGCCGCAAAGATCATCTGAACACGCATGCATGGACGGACAAAACCTTTCAGTGAGTGAACCTGGACTCCCGGTTTCTCCGTTACACCATCTCACAGCTCAGCGGTTCCACCGATCTTTTTGAGGAATTAAATTCTGTAAATCAATTATGAAAATAGCTCGGCAAGTGTAGCATAACAAAGTACTTTAATGGAGGACTGCAGATGTGTGTGTGTGTGTGTGTGTGCAAAACGATTTTCCTCTACTTCAATTATCCATAAAGCAATATTTTGTCACACCTGGTGACAATTTAAATTAGGAAAACTATACTAACCAGTAAGTGAGCTGCTTTAAGCATTTCATTTACTTTTGATTGGCTTTTACTAGAGAGGAGAGGAAGATGGAAACATTTAGTCTTAAATCCCACACTGCCTTCTGCTGGTCATACTGGATACAGATGGGATCGTAAATGGGATTATTATGCTGGAGTTTAAATCAATTTGCAACCCAGATATCAAAACACTGTAGCAATGGAGAGAACGTTCAGATTCATTCTCTTCCCTTCTGATATTGATGGAGCGCTGCAGGCGGAGGGAACTGATGGGCTGCATTTGAGCGATGAATACTCGGCTGCACTCACAGCCTTTAAAAATAAGATAAAACGCGCTCAATTTTATAAGAGAAAAAAGGAAAACAGATCTATCCATTGCAAGTGGATGATTTCTATCGCTTGTCTTTCATTAAAGTTGACCACGTGTCTGCAGGAGCCGCAGCCACCAGCAGGGGGCGCACTGTGCGCATGGAGCAGGTCACGCTCCGGCACAACCTTTACTGCATTCTTCAAGATTTTACCTTCCTGGGACTCACAGCTGGTTTCAAATAAGCTGTTTTGCATTAAAATAAATACAGAAATGCCTCCATTCTGACACCAAAACGTAACTGACAGTATAAAACAGCTCACACAGCCAAATAAACAGAGACAGCTGATAGCAGATTGAAAACAACAAAAGTCCAACATCATGTATCTGCACGAGGAAGCATATGACACTGACATGAAGAGACATCGTCCATCCTGGAGGACCAGCTGCCTCTTTCCCTTTCACCCACTTGGAGCTGCTGACTATTGAGGAAACTCGAAAGAGGATGTGATGAAATCACATTAGCGCTGGATCAGCCCTGCCTGAGTCATGCTCTCCGGCTAAATGAATCACAGATCCACTAAATCAGGGACGATTTGGATGCCATCTTGATTAAATCAACGACTTCATTTCTCTCTAGACAGGCAACAGGTTGGGGCAGAGGCCTCCCTTGGGTTAGGGAGGCCTCAGGGTTGGGGAGTGATAGCTCTCCACAATCTGCCCCTACCTCACAGATCTGCTGCACCATCACACCCCATCTCGTTCCCTTCGCTCCTGTAGGACCAAGCTCTGAACCTGGGGAGACAGAGCCTTCTCCATCGCTGCCCCCACACTCTGGAACTCACTAGCCCAACGAGCCTGCTCTGACCTCCTCACCTTCAAGAAAGAACTCAAAACCCACCTTTTAATGTCTCCTTTAAATGCACATTTGATCTAATTTATCCTATATGTACACGCTGTTCTGTTACATGTTGCACGATTGATCACGATTGATTTTCTCTTGTCTTAGGACCTTGGGATGCTACACGAATGTCCTGTTCATCTCCATGTACTAAAGGTCTGGTGGCCTCGGCTGCAGGTTCTCCTCTCCCACCTTCCTCGTGCAGCTTAAACAACCAGCCGCCTCCACTCCCTGAGAAGAAGATGTTTGGATTTCTGAGGTCACTAATTACGGGGGCTATAGAGCTTTCAAAAAGCATGTTAACATACTGAGCTACATCAGATGTCTTTCTTTCAGTTTCACATTTCCTCTTAATGGAAGAGAAACATCGGATTGTGCGTCTAATCGAAGTCTTGTGGTTTTTCATCATTTCCTGGTCTCGTGAGTTTCATGCATCAGACTCACACAACTCATGACATGGTCCTCCTCTCCTGTGTGTGTGTGTGTGTGTGCGTGTGTGTGTGTGCTAAAGAGCTCAATAATTATCACATGACTCATAAAACTTGTACAGGATTAAGTCAGGCGGTAAAAGGAAAGGGGGGTAATGAACAAATGCATTATGACAAATAGTACTAGGGTGTGCAGTACTTTACTGAAATAATATTTTAAAATAAAATTATATGTGTATTTACTCAGCTGTTTATTTCAACAAATCGTGGAAACCTAGAATATCTGAGCCTTGACTGAGTAATCCGGTTTTGCTGTACTCCTGGTCTAATTTCTGCCCCCCATCGGTCTATTCTCAGAGCCGTAAACAAGGGGAGGAGCCTGGGTACAGTTTCGAAGGGGATTTGGTGACGTCACGCGAGCCAGCGCCCCTGCGTGCCACACGAGTTGGAGCTCGCGCTCACCCAGCAGACGAACATGGCGCTGAGCCGGAGCGCTGTCACCAGTCTGCGGGGCGAAAGAGCCGCCGCCACGGTCGTAGCGGCTCTCTGAGCGCCAGCGACGGATTATCCGCGACCGGCGAAACTAACCGGAGCGCCGTTATACCCCCCCCCCCCCCCCCCGCCTCTCTCTCTATGTTTTAACGTACAAGAAAAGGGGGTGTGCGCAGAGTTGACAGGTAACGCTAGCCTAGCGGACGTCCATTCGTTTCGAGCTGCCTTTAGCTAACAGCTAAATTAAATTAGCTCCGCGCGCGCGTGGGGCTACTAGCCGCTGCGAGGATACAGCAACGCGGATTAGCGGATTGTTGCGCCGTGCCTGTTGTCACTCGGGTCCGGGCAGCGCCGTTAATTCTCTCGCGTCAACACACCTGATATGCTAATTGTTATTTTCTATTTTTTTCTCCCCCTAAGCTAAATCGTTAGCCACAGAAAGGAAATGTCAGATAACCAGAGCTGGAACTCCTCCGGTTCAGAGGAAGACATGGAGCCCAGAGAGGATCCCGGTTCCGGGCATCACGCTGGCATCGCCGACCTCAGCGGAGTCCTCAGTAAGGTTAGTCCCATTTTGGGCGTCTCAAGGCTCGCATGGTTCGGTCTGGGCGTCGGTAAACCGCTGCACAGCCGTCGGGAAGGTGTCTGCCTGCACGCCAGTGTGAGGCCGGGGGGTTTGGTAATAATATTATTATTATTATTATGTATTTAGCAATGCTTTATGGGTGAATCACGGATTATCCGTAATCCTGCAGCACCCGTCAATATTTCCACATTGGTTTACAGTAATTATAGAACGGTAACCCCCTCTGGAGCAACAGCCCCCCCCAGTTCATATGTATCATACGCCTATAAACACCGGCTCACTAAATGGTGTTTTAATTTACTTGTGAGCAGTTTAGACAGGTGTGTGTTGATCACAGTTCAGCACGGCAGAGATTGCACAACGCTCTTTGTTACCGGTAGAATTTAACCGTTGCCATTAGTGTGCTGCACCAAAAGCAGGCGATAAAGGGCCAGTGATTGTCTAACCTAACACTCCCCACTCGTTTCACAGCATGAGGATGCTAATGAGAACCGCTCTCGTATGTTATTGTTCACGGCGTACTCTTAACTAGTGACTTTGTGTAGCTCTTGAGATTAACGGAACTCTGGAGGACTCGTTTTAAAGTTTAAAGTAGGCCTGCTGCACGATGTGCCGTATCTACTGTGATAACAACGTGGATTCAGCAAATGGAGTCGGCGTTACGGGCAAACGTCCAGCGACTGTGGAAGCATTGCTTTGACAACAGCGTGCACGTCCCTGGAACATTTGCTGGGATACTGGTACAAGCGAACTATGCAGCTTAATATCAACGCTGCAAGCTGTTTGTTCTGTTCCTCCACGGTGAACGGGGCTGAAGGTTCTACTGGACTAGTCCCGGTAACCTGTTCCTCCGTGTGCCTCGGCTCAGTTACGCGAGACTTTGTTTCGGACAAACTGACCCAGGTTGAATTGTTTAATCCGCCGGCGGGCTAATGTGGCGTTAATCTCACTGTACGTAAACAGATTACACGCTGACCTACTAAACAAGCATATTGTGGGATTAGGCAGACCTGAATCCAGAGAAGCTCACCTGTTCCCCCATACTATGCATATATACACGTTGTATAACTCGGGTTTTCTCCGATGTGAGGATTTAGGATACGTTCCGTTAATAGAGACTGAATAAAAACTCGGTGTAACTTTGTTGTGGTTGATTCATCTTTTAGTTTCCTGCATCTCAACATGATAAAACTTTGATTTTAATGCTGCTGGGTTTTTTCTTTTCTTTTCAGTGGACGAATTACATCCATGGCTGGCAGGACCGTTGGGTGGTTCTGAAGAACAACACCCTGAGCTACTACAAGTCTCAGGATGAGACGGAGTACGGCTGCCGGGGTTCCCTCTGCCTGAGTAAAGCTGTTATTACTGTGAGTACTTCTGAGATTCACTACAAGGCAGTACTGGTGCTTTCTGTTGACTTTCCTTCAATATGCCACGGGCTCTTAAGTGTGAGCATTATAGTGCATTTGATGCAAGTCTGATTCTGACGGTAATTTCAGAATGCCCTACATGGAAGAGGAAAGAAAGAGGAACCAGCTCTCTCGATTGTCGAGATACAAAATGGAGAAACTTAGTGCGACATGCAATCAATTATATCCGAGCTCCCAGAAAATGCCCGGAGTATTTAAAAAAAAAATTCATGCAGCCTCAAATTAGCATAATTTGTCATTTAGCCGCCTTTAGCTGACTTTTCGTCTTGTTCTAGTGTGACCTTAAATTTGAAAAAAGCAAACAGCAAAGTGTTTTCCAAGCATTGTCTCGGCAGGTTTGCTGTTATGGGCAACCAGAAGTTGGTATTCTTGAAAGGCATTTCAGCCAGTAAGATCGGCTCAGGTGCGGAAGAGACGTCGAAAAGTCACGGAATGTCTTCATTGTTTGTTGAACCTGAAGGAAGAAGAACAAAAAACTAAAATTGAGATATAAAAAAAAGTTTGATTTCAGGTCCTCGATGGGGATTTTATCAACAGGGAGAATCCCAGAGAGACGCTGTTTCATTTATAAGAGCGTCTCAAGTTACAGAGCCGTTTCTAAACTGAAAAAGCATGAGCTGAAGCTGAGATAGTCCATCTGTCAGACATGTGTGTTTGAAGGAAAGACTCGTCTCTTGATCTGCGCTCGCGCCCGAAGCTCGACTCTGTTGGTGTTTCTGATCACGGCGGATATTCCTCAAACTTGTTCTTCGGCTGCTGGTTAAACCAACTTTGTCCTAAAAACTCAAACCCAAAGACCAACTTTGGATTGAAAACAGCCGCCGGACAGACGCAGTTAATGCAGAAGTGTCAACAGTGTCCGACGCAGAATGTCCGCGCTGTCCAGCGGGAGCCCTGGTCAGTCGCCGTCCCTCCAAACTGTAGCGCAGGAGATGAATCGCTTGCCGTTCACAGGCGGGACAGAACAGGCTTTGCTGTCGCCGTGTTTGTTCAGCTTCATGCTTTCCCATCTTAAGTAAATATGAACCTCCGTGTCTCATTCCAGTGGGAATGTGCTTCAGAAGTCTGGGGCGTGACGAACGGAGGCGGAGCCTGTCCATGAGTTATGCCTTTTAGAACTCATTGTCGCTCCCCTCAGTTTAGATTAGATTCAGATTGGAATGATTGATAATGAGTTCCCCTTTTGTCACACGCTACACATGAAGGCCGAAACCAATGATTAAGCCCATTATTGATTCATTTATTATCTTTGGGGAGAGAGACGTTTAATCCACCCGTGTTGCCGCTCCGGCGCGTGTTCCGTGTGCGTCCGTTGAAGTGGAGTCGCTCTTAGACTCTTTGACTGTTTTCTGTTTTCTGTTAGGACACGAATGTTGAAAGAGTTTGTTCAACCTGGAAGATGAAGTGTGACTTTCTTTCTTGCACAAGTAAGGGCTCAGAGGATACGGAAGAGCAATCGACTCGCTCTTAGTAGCCCCTCTATTGGAACAAGGAAAGTACCGGAGAGAGATTAAAGTTCACAGGGAGGTTATTACACTGCTGCCAATGACGTCGGGCTTTGTGGAAATCAAAGAGCCCTCATCCAGGAAATGAGGCTCCTCCTTGTAACATGTGACTTCCTCTACATTCGTCGAGAGGCTTTTGACATTTGAACCAGCCAATGGCTTCTCTTCAGCAAACAAACTTAATCCGCTTTGGTATATTAACTCTGAGCGGTTGACCGTGGTGGATTGTGTGTCGGACATTTTGCTGCTCACACCTCGGGCTCACGGAATGTTTCCTCCGGGTCGTAGCCGAGCTTTGGCCCCCGGGTAGTTTTACAGATTTACTGCTGCGGTAACGCCGCGGAACAAAGACTTCCTGCCTCTTTGATTTGTTCCTCGGCTGATTTAACCCAGCAGGATAATTGAATCGATTTGCCCTCGGATCTCAAAGTGCTTTTGCTGCAATCATATCTGGAACTTCCATCCATCACGTTCTCGCTACCTGCTATTACAGGTAGCTGGAAGGTATTTCAGCAAGGACTAGACGGCAGAAAGCTTCCGGCTCCGCACGCCGTCTTCGTCTTGCACTGCAAACCAAACCTTCCACCGAGGCTTGCCGTTCCCATGGCGCCCAGGCTGAGGTCGTCGTCGGCGTGGCGTCCATGATGGATTACTGTTTACTGCAGCCTCAGACCCGGAGCAGGCTCCCATCCTTACGGCGCTGCGTCCCCATGAGCCCGTCCCGTGGTCTCACCGTCCTAGCAACCAACAAAAGACACTTTTACAAGCTAGCCATAGGAGTGTGGGGGAAGCACTCTAATGTGGTCGCGTCCTTGACTTTCGTTTGTCCTCCTGTCCCGGTTTGACTTTGTTTTGAGGTTGTTGTTTTTTTTTAAGCGGCTTTTGTAATCCTCGAGGGTTCGCGAGAGAAAGAGGCCGTTATTGAGATCCTCAAACAGCAAATGGACGGTTAAAGAGGCCCCGCGCTGGTTTCCTTCCTCGCTGGAGCTTCCTCTTCATCTGCTGGTTTAGGAACGTCTCAACATCGAGGATCCGGTCCGGGGCTTTCCGACGCCACGCCCGACTCGCACTCCTCCAATGACAACTCGTCAAAGTAGCGCATCTTTTAATGCAAGCTTGTTTTAGTTTACGTCTGGTAGGCTGGAGCATCGATGAAGTGTAATTACCCAGAACTCCCAGCGCAGACGAATCAATGAGGGCATCAAACAAATGTTTGCCGTTGCATTATTCTACGCTCCCTCCTCCATGGTAGAGATTTATGCGTGCTGTGCGGTCCGGTTCTACCAGGACGGGGGGGGGGACACACCAGATGTGTTTACTGGATGGTGGCCAGCGTAGGAATGCACAGGCCTCCTCTCTGATGGGGTTTCTCCTCCTCCTCCTTAAATCTCTGGATGCTTGTCCTCCTCCAGCGCCGTCCTCCCTCTCATCTGTTCTTTCTCCGAGGTTTGGACCCGGAGTTCTTCAGCAGTCGTTATCTCGTAATCAATCAACAATCCATATTGCGTCTTGTCTTGTTGTCTTCAGACCTGCGTTTTGTGTCTTAATATTCAGTCATGCGTTGTCGCTTTGGGTCCTCTTAGCGGTCCACCCCGTTTAAAACGGTAAACGATGCTAATTTAGCATCGGCGCTCACACGCCTCTGGGACGCCTCTGGGACGCCTCTGGGACGCCTCTGGGACGCCTCAGGGACGCCTCAGGGACGCTCCTCTCCTCCTTCAGATGCAGCATATGAAGTAAAAAAACCGTACAGCGAGGAAATTCAAATCCCACCGCTGCGACTGGCGGATTAGAATCGCGGTGTTCCCTGTAATGCATGGGAACGTTTAGCGGGTCCTTCTTTCAGTTTACGAGGATTGTGACCTCGCGTGTTCTTCCCTCTGCTCCTCCTGAATGGGATGGATTTGCATTTCTTGTGAAGAGAACATGACAGCCTTCGATAGAACCTTCCCGTTTCTCCTCATCGCTCCGCCTCGCTGTGAAGCGGGGAGAGCGATGGATGAAAGGATCCTCAAAGCGCCGACCTGTTTTTTGTTTGTTCCGTAGCCTCACGAGTTCGACGAGTGCCGGCTGGACATCAGCGTGAACGACAGCGTGTGGTACCTGAGGGCACGGGACCCGGATCACAGGCACCAGTGGATCGACTCCATCGAGCTGCACAGGGTAAGCGCTCACGGGATCAGGGATCAGCGTCACGTTAACATCAGAGCAGTGTGTTTACTCTGCTCGCGTGTGTGCGTGTGTGTGTGTGTGTGTTTCTATCAGAGTATCAGAGAGGGGAGGAGAGAGAGGGGAGGAATCCAGGGAACGATCCAGGGAACGATCATCGTCCCTCCACCACTGGTGCGTTGGTTTGAGTCCGTCGGCCTGCCCGAGTGTGTGTTGCTTGTGGCTGAGTGTGTGTGTGTGTGTGTGTGTGTGTGCGGCTCGTCTCTGGAGCAGCACTCGGCGTGTTTATCTAGCCCGTGGAATATTTGCCCTGCGTGGAGGCTTCTATCCCAGATCCTTCGTTGCTGGCGCACGGCGCTCTCATCAGAGGGCGGGATGTTATCTTAACCTTGGATTAACCGGTTGGCTCAGGGTTGGGCTAATCCCTGTTCACACACACTTCTAATGCGACGGTGAGAGGGTTTGGCTTGTTTTAATGGTTTTCATGGGACCACCCTGAAACAATGAGGCCCCCGGGCCGCTGGAATAACGTCAGAACTTTGTTATTCATCGAGATGCCGGCGCTTTGTGAACTAACACAGGGAGGGAAATTAAATTCCACCGAATCTGTCGGTGTGAAGGACGAAGGAAGCAGGTTTTTATCCCTGACGATGATATGAGAGTCGAGTTCCACATCGTTGGAGGAAGGTAGAATCCCACGTGTCGTCGGCTCAGGAAGTGTTTCTCGCTGCATTGTTCAAAGCAGAAACCTGAAAAACCTTCTTGGAGCTGCTCCTCGTTATTTTCCTATTCCTGACGGAGCTCGGTCTGTCCGAGGCCACGCCCCTTCTGACTGTGGAATGCCGCGTCCCTCTTTAGAGACACAATTTAGAAAATGGATTTGTGTTCTATTTAATGCAGAGACTCGTGAGTCAGTCTGTTTCCCAAAGCACAAGCTGCGGTCTTCACTTTGGGAAAACTCCCTCCTCACCCAGTCAGTCCTCCCAAAAGCAGGGAACCACCATGACTCACCCGGAGACAGAGGCACGCACACACACGCGCACACACACACACACACACACCCCCACCGTGAGTCACAGCTGAGAAACGTTTCTCCACAGCTCCCTCCTCTTCCTCTCCAAGGAAACACAACACTCCCGCTAACAGCCCGACCCTCCGCCGGTCCGACACGTCTCGGCGTCTCTCCGTTTACGAGACGCCACCGGAAGACGACTGTGTGACGGATTCCAGCAGCATGAGGTCATCGCTTACGGCGTCGTGTTTGTGCGTGTTTTAATCAACGGCAGCCTTCGTGCCATCAGCTGACACGCACACACACACACACACACACACGCACACACACGCACACACACACACACACACACACACACTTCCTGGGTTTTTACCTCGTGTGCATTTTTTAGAACGAGTCTGTAAGAGGAAGTGAATGGCGTTTTGCATTTGTCCCGTCATCGGATGCATCAGCGGCTGACAGGTGGCGCTGTCCGTTAGTGGGGTAGCAGCATGTTGGCTAAAGGGCAAGCAGCTCTGAGTGAGATTCCTGCCAACACGGAGGGGGTTACTTCTGGTCGATGACCGACAGTTACCCCTGCTCTTACAAATGTGCCTGAGCGTCTCCTGCCCTCTAGTGGAGAAGGCTGGAAGCGCCTGCAGACGGAGGCCTCGTTGGGCTGAGCGCTGTCGAGCTGCTCTGGGCTGTTACGCAAGAGAAAAGGGGGGGGGGGGGAAGCCTGTTGATGTTTCTGGCCTGTTGCCATGGTTACTGAATCTGTGATGTCCTTTCAGGTTTAATATTTCTATTATGCGGTCTCTGCCGGGTTCGCTGCTTTACCTCCGTTCCTCGTTAGATCTTTGCTTTGAACAAATAACATCTGTTTGGTGACCTGTGTCGGGGGGGCGGGGTTTCCTCAGGCTGATTCCGGATATGGATCCGAGTCCAGTCTGCGGCGCCACGGCTCCATGCTGTCCCTCGCGTCCGCCACCAGCGGTTACTCCGCCACCTCCACTTCCTCCTTCAAGGTGCGTCTGCCGTGCCGTTCGTGCTCGCGGGAGCACGAACTCGCACGCTCGGATTTATCAAGCGGATCCGAGCGCGGCGTTCATTGATCCGTTGCTCCAGAAGGGCCACAGCCTGAGGGAGAAGCTGGCGGAGATGGAGACCTTCAGGGACATCTTGTGCCGGCAGGTGGACACGCTTCAGAAACACTTTGATGGCTGCGCCGACGCCGTGTGTAAAGATGAGCTGCAGAGGGATAAAAGTAAGACCCGCCTCTTTTATGTTTATATATTTATTTGTGCGTCTCACGATCGCTTTCTACGTTTTCATACCGATTTGAACCATAAGCTCCTCCAGTAGACGAAGCATCTTTAAACTCCGATCATTCATCGCGGCGCTGGAGAAAAACTGCTGAATGGACGCTGGCGCGTTGCCAGGGAAACGGCCGATTCTAATAATTTGGTATTTTTTGTCTAGAATAATATTTATGAACTAACTTTGCTGCAGATTTTGAGCCCAAAGGTTACCATGGTGACCAATAGAGGTAGGCGGAGCTTGTTGGGCTTCGTCTTCCTGTCTCTTCACATGCAGGAGACAGAGATAATATTTGGAGTCTTGGAGAAGCTTAACGTGTGTGTGTGTGTGTGTGTGTGTGTGTGTGTGTGTGTGTGTGTGTGTGTGTGTCGTGACTCAGAGGGGAGTTATTCTACGGGCCTCCTCATCCTCACCCCATCCCAGCCGATGAAGCCCTGCTTTTGTTCTCCTCGCCCTCTCTCTTTCTCCGCTCCTCCCTCGGCCCATCCTGGAGATGAAACCCGGCTATTGTCCGGCGGTCCAGCTCGGCAGCGGAGGGGCGGCGAGGCGCGGCCCCTCCCCCGGGTCCTTCCAGAAAAGACCGTGGTCGTCTCCCCACCGCTGAAATGTTCTCTCTCTCTCTCTTTTCCCCAGTCGTGGAGGATGATGAAGACGACTTTCCCAACACCCGGACAGATGGAGAATTCCTGCACAACAACAACAACAACAACGGCAGCAAAGAGAAACGTGAGTCACGGCGTCGTCACGGCGTCGTCACGGAGCTTCCCGTGTTTAAATAATGGACGACAGCGCTCGAGGAATTCACCTTAGCCACGCGTCGTCGGTCCGTCCGTTTCAGAGACGTCCCTCCTCGTCTGTCCAGTGTTCCAGTCCCCGAGTCCCAGAGGGATCAGCGGCATAGACTTTAAGGGCGAGGCCATCACGTTCAAGGCGACCACCGCCGGCATCCTGGCCACCCTGTCCCACTGCATCGACCTGATGGTGAAGAGAGAGGACGGCTGGCAGAAGAGGCTGGACAAGGTGCGTGAGACGCCGCGGCGTTGGACGCGTCGAGACAAAACCCACGTCTGACCGCCCCGAATCCTCTCGTGTGTCCAGGAGATGGAGAAGCGGCGGCGGATAGAAGAGGGATATAAATCGGCGCTGAACGACCTGAAGAAGAAGTCTCACTTTGGGGGGCCGGATTACGAGGTCGGGTACCTGTGGAGGTCGTCCCGTGTATTATGGGATGGGGCTAAAGGACCTTTCAGGTAACGCCGCGTCTCCGTCTTTCTGACAGGAGGGTCCCAACAGCCTCATCAACGAGGACGAGTTCTTCGATGCGGTCGAAGCGGCTCTGGACAGACAGGACAAGATAGAGGAGCAGGTGGGAATAAACAAGCCACGCCCCCAAAGGTCAGGTGGAGTTCACCTGGTTGATTTCATTCCGTCTCTGTCTGCAGTCCCAAACCGAGAAGACGAGGATACAGCGGTCCAGCCCCCTCCCCTCAGGGGACGCCTACTCCACCGCCGGCGCCCACAGGTTCTCCGATAAGGTTGTCCAATCAGCTGCTTCCTCACCTCGCCTGTTACGCCTCCGTCCTTCCTTCCTCTTCCTCCATTCATCACGTCTCATATTTCTCCCCGCCTCTCTCTCTCTCTCTCTCTCTCGTTTTCTCCCTCATCTCCTCGGTCCTCATCGCCCCCCCCCCCCACCCGCTACGTAGCCTCGTAGTCGACCCCCCCCTGCTCCGATAGTCGTGGCCCCGCCTCGTCACGTCCACAGGTTCGAAGCAGAGGTAACCCCTCCCCTTCACTGTGTCTCACCTGTCTGGACTAAACGGCGTGTTGCATGAGTTTAATCGGAAACACGGGAACGCCGCCGCTAACAGCTGCCCGTGCTTCGATCCGCCTCCGTGCTCGCTTCATTGTCTCCATGACGACATCCGTCAAGCTGCCGCCACCTAATCGACTCCCCGTCCCGTCTGTCCCCGGCCTCGTGTTTGAAGGTGGAGGAGATGGTGCAGAGTCACATGACCTACTCCCTGCAAGACGTGGGCGGAGACGCCAACTGGCAGCTGGTTGTCGAGGAGGGCGAGATGAAGGTGGGCTGGGTCTCAAACGTGCACGCCGGTGGCGTCGGGATCGCGTGGCGATGTCACGTTTGTCCTCGCTGCAGGTGTACCGGAGGGAGGTGGAGGAGAGCGGGATCGTCCTGGACCCCCTGAAGGCCACGCACGCGGTGAAGGGCGTGACGGGCCACGAGGTGTGCCACTACTTCTGGGACACCGCCTACCGCAACGACTGGGAGAGTAGGTTCCTGGCCCGCCAGCGGCTTCTTAGAACCAGAACAAAGTCTAATCCTAATCCGAATCTAATCCCCTTCCAGCCACCATCGAGAACTTCAACGTCGTGGAGGCGTTGTCGGAAAGCGCCGTCGTCGTTTACCAAACGCACAAGGTAAGGCGCCGCCGCCGCCGCCGTCTTGCATCACAGCGGACCGGATGTGTGACCGGACGTGTGACCGGACATGTGACGCGTTGCAGCGGGTGTGGCCGGCGTCCCAGAGAGACGTGCTCTACCTGTCCGCCATGAGGAAGATCACGGCCTCCGACGAGAACGACCCAGACACCTGGCTGGTCTGCAACTTCTCCGTGGACCACGACAAAGCTCAGGTGAGGCCGCGGCGCCGGGTCGGACCCGCCGAGGAGGAATTCATCCAGCGGCCCGAATCCTAAACCGTGCCGCTCCTCCTCCTCGTCTTCCTCAGCCGTCCGGCAGGTGCGTCCGCGCCAAAATCAACATCGCCATGATCTGCCAGACGCTGGTCAGCCCACCGGAGGGCGATAAAGAGATCAGCAGAGACAACCTCCTGTGTAAAATCACCTACGTCGCCAATGGTGGGTGTCCAGTTACAATCATAAATATGGGCGGGGCCTGGTTTTCTGCTCTGATCGCTAAGCGTCCTCCTGCTGTGTCTGCAGTGAATCCGGGAGGCTGGGCGCCGGCCTCCGTCCTCCGGGCCGTGGCGAAGAGGGAGTACCCGAAGTTCCTCAAGCGCTTCACCTCCTACGTCCACGAGAAAACCAGCAGCAAGCCCATCTTATTCTGAGGCCGAGAGGCTGTCGCCACGACGACGCAAGCTCCCTCCCTGCGGCTTCGTTCCAGTAGGGGAGGGTGGCGCCCTCTCATGGCTGCAGTCACACCTGCACACCTGTTTTCCTCTTCATTGCGGTTTCAAAGGTTTAATCAACAGGAGATCATTTAGTCTGTTCGCCTCCTGAGCGCCCCCACCAGTCTCTTTTTCGTACGGATGCATTAATATCAAACGTCTCTAAAAGGTTTGTGAAGACAAAGGAAGCCGATCTTTAACAGACTGAAATCTATTCTTGTTCATGTGTTAGTCGTTTCCCTGTCGCTGCTAACGTTGGTTTGAGACGAACGCCGTCTCGCTTGTGAATCCAGGGGGCCTGTGTGAACCCGTGACCCCTGTGATGTAAGACGTGACCTCCCTGACTCCGTCCCGCTAATGAACGCGCCTCGCCGGTGCCGATGGTGGCGACGGGTTGACGGGGAGTCCGTCGTATATATTTCATGTACAGAAGTCGTGTACATTCTCTGCTTGGCTTTATATTCGAGGTGTCGTAGCACACGTTTTCTACGCTGTAAATAGTGTCGGTAACGTTTCCCCCGGAGGTCTGAGAATCATTTCTGTGACTTGGAGTCGAGCCCAAAAAGCTTTAGTGTGAGGAAAGACGGCGACGGATGGAGGGTGTGGTCGGAGCGACTTGTGATTTCCCACGGTGGGGGGGGTAGTTTCAGTTCCGTCTGTTAACTTGTCCGTCGGGTTTCTGAAGACTTAGAATCGGTGTTACAGCCGACAGTTCAATCCCTTGGTTGGTTTTTAATGTTTCCCTTCCTGATTCGCATCGTTTCTCCCCTTTAAAGGAACAGTTCACCCAAAAGCTGAGCCGTTCTTCAGGCGCGTACTCCGATAGCGTTTCAACCTGCGATGAAACCAGGCTCCGCTTTCATTTCCAGTTTACAGCAGAGACACCAAATGTGATGAAACACTTGTAAATAACTTAAATGCTGTGGGGTCAAGTTACACACGTTTAAAAAGTGAATTAAAACACATTTAACATCCGATTTCGCCTCATTAGTTCACGACACAAGTTAAGGGAGAAGATAATTTATTTTTCCATTAAACATTGCACGGTTTAAAGTGGCTGAGAATCTTAACATGTCTAGGAGCTCTACACAGACTGAGCCCCACCCCCCCCCCCCCCCCCAGTCATCCATTATGGCTTTGACTTCAGTGGTCCAGAGTGACGAAGCCCCCGGTACACAGAACCTCGACCCGGGACGGCACAGCCTCCACGTTCTTCTTCTATGGTTCCAGCATGACAGTGAGAGCCGTTTACTTCCAAAGGCACAAGATACCGACCGGATCCATCCGTCCATCTGTCCGTCCGGCGCCCCCCAGTGTTTTTAGGCCATCACCACGGAGACACAAACGTGTCCTCCGGTCCGCTCCGTGTTCAACACTGGATTTCCTCATTGTTCATCTGACCCGAGGCTCAACGTCACGCAGCCGCCTCAGAGGACGGCGCCGCCGACCCGCTAGCTCTACGGGCGAGAAACGGAACGTCAGTGATCGTTGGGGGAAACGTGCACACAACACCGGAGGAATCTCTCACCTGTTGTGGGTCATGTGACTTTTGACCAGGTGTCCGGCGGCCAGCGCGCCCATCAGGGACAGCTCCCCTGCCAGAACGCTGGCGCAGACCAGGCGGGCGAGCTGGCGGGCGTTCTCCCCGGGCTGCTGGGAGCTGGTTCCCTGAACGCCGAGCATCTGAACACGCGAGCCGGTCAGAGGAGACGGCTCGGTTTCTGTCTCACTAACCCCCCCCAACGCGAGACGGGTGAGCTCACCTGGAGACAGGCCTGCTGCGGCGGCAGGTTGGTGCCCCCCCCCACCGTGCCCAGCTCTATGGAGGGCATGGAGCAGCTGATGTAGAGGTCCTCCCCCTCTGGACCAGCGGCCTCCATCTGAGTGAGACAGTTGGAGCTCCCGACGGTCTGGGCGGGGTCCTGAACACAAGTCACAACCGTGAGGAACACCCGGTACCTTGCAGCGTTACCGCGGTTACCACACACCAATCCTACCTGCCCGCATGCGATGAAGATGGCCGCTACTATGTTGGCGGCGTGCGCGTTGAAGCCGCCGATGCTCCCAGCCATGGCCGATCCCACAAAGTTCTTGTTGATGTTCAGCTCCACGAGCGCCGCCGTGCTGCTCTTCAGCACCTGCAGGAACACAGAGTCGTTCAGCGGGAAGGTGAAATGAACCCGGAACCCCCCCGGAGCCCCCCCTTACCTCCCTGACCACCTTTCCAGGGACGGTGGCCTCGCACACGGCCGACTTCCCCCGGCCCAGGATCCAGTTCACGGCGGCAGACTTCTTGTCGGTGCAGAAGTTCCCGCTGAGCGCCAGCACCTGCGTGTCCGGATACTGCAGCTGGAGCCTGTGCAGCGCCCGTTCCGTCCCCTGAGAGAACACGGAACGCTGGGATCACCGGGAGCCCCGGAGTAAGACCCGACTCCGATCCGGGCCTACCTTGGAGAGCATGTTCATCCCCATGGCGTCGCCCGTCCGGGACTGGAAGCGAATGTAGAGGTTCCGCCCGGCCAGGTTCACCAACAACTTCTCAAGCCGAGCAAACCTGCCAGGAAATACCCCGTTCACGTCTGGGAAAAGGAGAAGGAAACGTTCCTGCGTCCCGTTTGTGATTTCCTGCCGACCTGCTGGTCTCGTCGAAACACTCTTTGATGGTGCCGAATCCGTCCGAGGTCTCCAGCCAGGCTTTGACCTCTGCGGCCCGGCAGGCCGAGGGCAGCCTCACCACGGGGCCGCGGGTCATGCCGTCGGCCAGGATCCTGCTGCGGCAGCCCCCGCTCAGCTGGACAGGAAGCACAGTCAGCACACAGTCAGGCGCCCCCCAGAGGCAGGAAGCGCTCCGGGTCGCCACTCACAGAAAGCGCTCTGCATCCTCTGTTTGTGCTGGCGACCAGACAGCCCTCTGTGGTCGCCATGGGGACGTAAAACTGCCTGTCGTCCAACAGGAGCGGGCCGGCGACGCCCACCGGAACCGGCATGTATCCGATGACGTTTTCGCAGCACGTGCCCGTCACCTGCAGCGACGCGGGAAAGCGCAGGATGAATGAAAGCTGCAGGGTTGCCATGGAAACATTCAGAACCATGTCACTAGAACCTTAGAATAATCGTAGTCTTTATAAGGCAGACGGGCCAGAGCAGAGTCGACAGGCAGTTTGGGGGACAGCAGCGCCCTCCTGATGGCCACGCCCCTCGCCGGGGAGTCGAGGACGGCTTCCAGCTTGTAGGCGAGGATGCTCCGTGACGTCACCAGATCCATCACCTGTTTGTCGCTCAGGAAACGGGGACCCCTCTGCGCCGCCGCGAGAAACAAACCAACAATCAGCGAGAGAGCGTTGGAGAAGAAGATCCCTCCCCGGCGGGGGGGGGGGCCTACCTGAGGATCCGAGAGGATGGCCATGCATTCCTCCAGCGTCCGCGCCTCTTCAGGATTCACCTGAGGAAAGCGAGGCATCGGAGCAGATGAAAGGCTTTCCGCCGAGGCCGAGTCTGTTGTCATGGAGATAAACGGCACGTTAGGAACGAAAGCAGCGGCGCTACATTTCTGCTCTCTCATTAATACACAGTCACAAAAAAACTAACTCATCACCTTCTCCGAACGCCGAGTCAGCCTCCGGGGAGCAGGCTGTGAAAGAGAGGTTGGTTGCTAGGCAACCGTTGGTGATCTTCCGCGGCTGTTGGGATGCGACGTTCCTCCTGCGGCAGTCGGCCGCGACAACGGGCTTCTGGGTCGGAGGGGAGCTGCTAACGGGACTCTTGAGGGACAGGGAAGACTCCGCCTCCGCTTGCTCAAAGAAGACGTACTTGACGGCGAGGAGCAGCGCCAGACTCAGAGTTATCGCCTGCTCCAGGTCCACGCTGGCGGAGACGAGTCACATCAGCGCTACCGTTAGCCGAAAGCAGCGGCGCGGTCACGGAGCGGCAGAGCCCCGCCCATCGAACGCCTTACCTGCTGAGTTTTAAAGGCCACGCGGCTCCACCGGACTCCAGCCTCTTCGCCACGGGCCCCTCCGCGGTCCGATTGTGGCCTCGAGCTTCGGCGGCGAGCCGAGCGTGGGCGTGAACCAACGCCAGACCCAGAGACTGAGGAGGAAATCAGGAAGCGGTCGTCGCAGGAGGCTCGTCGTTTGTAAAGTTGCGCTTTAAAGCACGCGCGGCGTCGTCACCATGATGATTTTAACCCTCTGGGTCACCGGGTTGGGTTTGTTGTCCTCTTCTTCAGCCAGCACGCAGGCGAAGTGGCTCAGCTGCCAGATCGGACGCCCCTCGCGGCTTTCCCTGGACAGCTGCACGACGTTACTGTTAGCGCGTTAGCATACGCAACGACTCCCTCTCCACACCGCAACAGCCTCACCTCCAGCACCAGAGAGACGCACGCAGGGAAGAAGGTCATGAAGACAAAGTAATTGGCCAGGACGGACATGCAGCCGAAGCAGCACATGATCTCCAACTGAGGCACGCCTGGTCAGAAGAAGAGCCGTTACCAAGACCTCATTCTAGTGCCAATCCACTTTTAACCAAACACAC
Source organism: Brachionichthys hirsutus (assembly GCF_040956055.1). Lineage (NCBI taxonomy): Eukaryota > Metazoa > Chordata > Actinopteri > Lophiiformes > Brachionichthyidae > Brachionichthys > Brachionichthys hirsutus. Next base: position 2,241,450 of record NC_090915.1, on the reverse strand, counting down.
ACCCGACATGGTGCCGACGCCGATGACCAAACACTCAACCAGAGCGTCCAGGGTGAAGGTGGGGCCCAGGATGGCCATGCCTTGGGAGATGTTCTCCCTCACCTCCTCCTACGTTCAACACAAACGACAAACGCGCACTGAGTCTCAAGTCTTTAAGCGAATCCGCTAAATGCGTCGCTTTACCTGAGAATTTGAGCTTAGGGCAAATTTGGCCAACGCGCAGGCTTTGGACAGGTCGATGAGCAGGAGGAAGAAGGGCAGGGCTTCACTGCAGCGGCGAGAGACACCAGGAAGACGGCGTTAAACGCCCGCGCCAGCAGCTCTAACCAGTCTAGAGACGCTTTACCGGATCCGGCAAAGAAATCTAAACGTATCGACGCAGCTCAAAGCAGGCCAGAGGCTGTTTGAGACCGGTGGAAGACTTACTTCAGCCCCGTCAGCTCTTTCCCGAAGAAGTGGACGACGACTGTGCTGAAAACGAAGCTGGAGAACACCGTGAATAATCCTGCAATGCCTGGAAGAGGAGAAAAGCAACACACACACGGGTTAAACACTGTGTGTGCGTATTAGAACTAAGAACAAGCTCACGTCCCGTCATACTGACCCAGGATGTACTTGGATCCGAGCTGCCGCAGGTTCCTGAACTGGAAATAGATGTAAACGACGGCCATGCAGCGGGTGACGGTTAAGATGATCACGTCGCTGCCGTGGCTTTTCTGAAACGAAGCCCATCCTCTTTATTAAATCTACATTTGAGACGAGCAGCTTCCCCTCCGGGACACTCACCTGCGCCACCTTGGGACAGTCGTCCCAGCTGCACACCTGGCTGCTGGCTGCCAGGCTATTCATGGACATCAGGCAGACGGTGAGGGCGAGGGTGCCGACGATGACCTCCCCTGGATGGGAGGCCACCAGCAGGCCGTGGAGCCGGAACAGGCGAGCTAACATGGCGCCGAGACACCTTCCGTGTTGCCCAAGGTTTCGGGTTCACCTACAGGGCGAAGGATTCGATTATTGGCAATCGGCGAGTAAAGATCAGGCAGATGACGTCATCGCAAACGTAGTTAAATAGTATACTAGCATCAAAGGTTTACTAGCACCGAAGGTTTACTAGCATCGCTGTAAGATCAGGATAACTAGCTACTGTAAAAGACAGCCTTTTATTTTTAAATCTGATGACTCATTCAGGTGTTCAATATAATCAATATCCGTAACTATGTAACTATACAATAGTAACTATGCCTGTGAGGCGTCGCAAAACGACCGTATGCTAGTTTCTGTTGACACAGGCTACTGCTAATGTTGTTTAGCATTAGCTGTCACACCCGGGTTAACTTAAACGATCAACCACAAGGTCATTTTAAGCTTCCGTGCTCGAACACTTCCGTAGTTAGCATATAATAAAATATAATAAATCTACGTACATTCAAAATGTCCGCTTCGCCGTGGCCGGAGAGTCGTTTTCATTGCGATAATGTCCCTTCGTCGTATCGCTTTGCTAGCTCGGTAGCCTATTCAATATGGCGAGCCGGAAATTCGACGTCATATAAAAATTACGTCATGGGGCGTGGCTAAAGGTGTGGCAGATGGAATACTGAAAAAGGACATTTAGATTTATATATTTTTTAATTTACGCTTTATTCAGAAATTAATTTGTACGTTTGTTTATTTTGAACAAAGATAATTCTAAATATATTCTACTAATACCTGCGCAATTTCATCTTTACGCAATTCGCACATTTTGTCCTTAATTCCCTAATAACCTAAGGGTTATATTTAGCATACATTATGAATTTGCATAATACGCTTCATGAGTAGAGCTTCCTTTTAGAGTTATCCGAAGCCTATTTGCTTTACAGATGTCAATAAACCGCGACAGATGAACGAACTGTTGGAATTTAGAACGTTCGTCAGTGACTTTTAATTCGATCGGATGTTGCTAATGAACCAGCTCCACGGAGCAGCCTCGTTTTACTCTGTTTACACCGCGGACAGACCTCTTCTTCCTCACCTGCCAGTTTGTGCACAGACAGGAACTTTTGCAAACACTTCTGGAGGAAACCTTTCATTTCCCTCCGCGATGCGCGTGCGTGATTCCTGATGAAACGATGTCTCTCACGTCTTCTCAGCAGCCACAGAGATCGGACTCCACATCAGAACTCCGGATACTTCTGGTTAAGGCGGGGTTTCCCATTTCAGGCAGGTGATGGGCGCGGGTTAGAGAAACACACCTGGTTACTGGCACAACGCAACAGGCCTGACGACGCGCACCGAGCCCGGCTCCTCTGCCTCCGATCGTTTGATGCGTAAAACCTCCGCACCTCGGAAACGGAGGAGACGCGTGGAAGGGGATGGACTTTAATCCGGTTCCTTTTATTCATGACGCGCCAGCTGTGTCACACGAAACAAGAAGTGCAGCTGCAGGTTTTGTGCATAATTGATGCGTCTCGGAGCCCCTCCCTCCTTCCGGGAACAGAAGGTCGGCGCTCCCCAGCGACGCACGCAAAACGCAGCAACAGGTTTACACCTCGGAGCGTGTTTGTTCTTCGGCGCCCCCCCCCCACCGCGTTCAGCGTCTCCAGCGCGGGTTCATGGAGGAGCCGGTTCGGCGTGACGCCGTCGGAACGTGTCGCAACGGCCGCGCGTAAAAAGAACCCGAAAGTGAGATCCGCGTCCGCGCTTTCCTGGCAACGGAAAGTTGCTCAAGTTTGGTTGCTGTAAAAGAACAAACGCAGATTCTCCCGGCCTGAGCTCTGCCCGACAGTAAAGGCAAGGTGTGTGTGTGTGTGTGTGTGTGTGTGTGTGTGTGTGTGTGTGTGTGTGTGTGTGTGTGTGTGTGTGTGTGCGCGCGTGCGTGTTTAGTGACTCGAACAGCGGCCGACGGGCCCGAACTCTCCTTATGAACGGTAATAATAATATAGTTACAACTCCTGGCTCGGTAGTTAACAAAATAATGGATCTAAAAGCTACTTTAATATTCTTCAGTTTGTCTTTTACAGTAAAATCAGCAACAGTTTCAATGCCTGTTGACAATCAGAGGCATTTCGTGGGCGATCACGTGACTTCTTTCAACAAAACAAACTAACTAAATAAAATAACGTTTTTTCCCTTTTTTAAATAACTTATTCTGTAGGGTTCCAACAGAGACCCGAGGTGGTGCCCTCTGACCCTGATTGTTTGCACGCTGTTGTCTTTCATTGTGTGCTGGAAGTAAAAATCATTCGAGGAAAGTCTGGTTTGTCTGGCAGCCGAGGAATCTGTAGGCTACGAGTGAAACGACGCATTTGCTTAAAGCAAAGCGACTTCACGCCCGATCAGAGATCCACCGGTACGTGTGTGGATCCGCTCACGTTTAAAGCACGTCAGGCCTCCGTTGACTCCAGCGCGCTAACAATGTAAAAGTTGTCGTAGCAGGATATGAAAGGTGAAGGTGAGTTTGGCGTTCACTTTTCTCTCTCTCTCTCCCTGCAGGATGATTCGGCAGCACTTCTTTCCGAGGATAAGGCGAGCCCCCGTTGGTTCGGTCTTGTCGCTGCTGGCTCTCTGTCTCCTGCTCGGCGTCAGCGTGAAGTACGGCTCCATCCCGGGCGACGGCGAGACGTTTCACAAGTACGCCGTTAACTGCTCGGCCATTTATGACATGGACCCGGTGGAGGTGGGCAAATCTCTGATCGTCAGGAGGCGGCACGTCGTGAAGGACAGAGATCAGAGTCTCGTCAAGCTCGCCTCGGATTGCTCACGCTTCCTCACAATCAGAGGCTACGATGGCAAGATTCCCTCGGAGGAGGAGAGACGCTTCCCCATCGCTTACTCCATAGTTGTGCACAAATCCGCCTGGATGGTGGAGAGACTGATCCGGACGCTCTACTCGCCCAGCAACATCTACTGCATCCACTACGATCGAAAGTCTTCAGCCGCCTTCATCTCAGCCATGGAGGGCGTGGCCCGTTGTTTGCCCAACGTCTTCATCGCCTCCAGGCGAGAGTTCGTGGTCTACGCCAGTATCACTCGGCTGAGAGCCGACCTCAACTGTTTGTCCGACCTCTTGGCATCGGAGGTCAAGTGGAAGTACGCCATCAACCTCTGCGGCCAGGATTTCCCCCTGAGGTCCAACGTGGAGCTGGTGTCGGAACTGGGGAAGTTAAACGGCTCCAACATGCTGGAGACGTGCCGGCCCAGCGCTCTCAAGGAGGAGAGGTTCACCTTTCACCACACGGTCGGCGCCGCCGGCTTTGAATATCAGCAGCTGCCGGTGAAAACGGGCCAGAGGAAATCGCCGCCGCCGCACGGGATCGAGATGTTCACCGGAAACGCCTACTTCGTTTTGTCTCGCGATTTTGTCGAGCACTTGGAATACTCGCCGGTGGCGAAAGACTTTCTGAAATGGTCAGAGGACACCTATTCTCCGGACGAGCACTTCTGGGCCACGCTGGCGCGACTGCCGGGGGTCCCCGGCGAGGTTCCCCGGTCACTGCCGGATATCACCGACCTGATGAGCAGGACCAGGCTGGTGAAATGGCATTACCTGGAGGAGAACCTGTACCCGCCGTGCTCGGGCAAACACGTCAGAAGCGTTTGTATTTTCGGCGCCGCGGAGCTGCGTTGGTTACTGAACTACGGTCACTGGTTCGCCAATAAGTTTGATCCCAGTGTGGACCCAATCATCATTCAGTGCCTTGAGGAGAAGCTGGAGGAAAGACAGCGACTGTTCCAATCAGCGGCAAACACACTTTAGTGGTTCGTCCATTTAAAAACTACAGTCAAACAGGGGTATGATGTGATGCAAAGTGTCCTTTGGGGGCTCCTGTATTGATAAAATCGCTTTTGGGTGACGTCACATTGGAAGAAAATCCACTTATCTGGTCCCGCGGGGAGGGAAGCTGCCTCGCATGGTGCCTTCATGGGCCTCGGGTCTAAACCAAAACCGTTCACTTCCATGTTTTTTTACTACGTTGGTGTAAAACGTCTGTAAATAAATCTGCTTTTTACCTGACCTCCTGCTCCTTTTACTGCTTTGCGCCTCCCTCCGGCCTCCTGTCTGCAAACGGGAGTGAGTTCATAACAAATGGAATTTTATTTACGGCTATTTACTGCTGCTTTAATGAGATCAGCCTTTTAAAACCAGATCTGAATCTGAAGCGGATTTATTAACAGCAAAACGAGCGGTAATGTTAACTTAAGGTTGGGCTGAAAATGTCGGCGCGTCCAACCGCAGAGCAGGTGTGCTCAGTCTTCCCCTTTCCACGCGTTCACTCTGCAAAACGATTACGCAACATTCAGACAAGTTCGTGCAGCTGCGCAGACGCAGAACCGTGCAGGTGATCCCCCCCCCCCCCCCTTTGAAGGCATCTCAGTCTGATTATGTCACTGGTTATTTGGGTGCCTCATCCGGTTATCATGCATGTACAGCACACGCCGTGCCAGAACGGTGACGTCAACCGGGTCGTGATGCCCCGAAACACGGGTCCGCAGTAACAGAGTGTAACCGGTTTAACACTGGAGTGGGATTTACTGCTGCCCGCTTGACCGTTATCAGACAGGCGGAGACTTTTGATAAGATGAGATGCCTTTAAAAATAAAAAATAAAAAGGGCAACCCAGAAGTTTCTGTACAAACATCTAATCACAGGAATGTCAAAACACAGAAGACTGAAATGTAGAGTTTCATCTGTAATGGTAACACGATTTGTTAGAGAATCAGTTTATTCACTTTTGATGCTTTAATTAGTAAAAAAGAAATATGAACGCAATATATTTAATTCTGTTCCATTGTCAGCATGATGACATGTAAGGAATCTTTTTGGCAGAATTCCACTCATTTTTTCTGTTTTTATTTGACAATAAGTTGGAGTCAGCTATACCAGCGGTCCCCGGGTCGCGACCCGGTACCGGGCCGCGGGCCATTATAGGTGCCGGGTCGCGCAGAACGTTCAATTGTTTTCTTTTTTTTAAATTGATTATCACTTTATCAGTCTAAAGATGTTTTATTTTGAAAAGTGACTTATTTGCGGAATGACGCACACGAGTCGTCTGTGCCTCTTGACAGGCCTCGGTCACGTGACAGGCTAACAGCTGCTATTAATTAATCAACTTCTCTGGAAAGGGGCCCAACGAGGAGACAGAAGAGGAAACTACGGCTTCTAAGAAAACGAAATCTGCATTTAAAAGACAATAAATATCAGGAGTCAGATTTAAAACGGGAGTTTGTCTCCAGCTGACTGGCTTCGTTACGTTAACGAGGCACGTAGAGACCAAGAACCAGGATTAAAAACAAGAACCGGATTAAAAGACACGAAACCTGGATTAAAACACGAGGACCCTGGAATTTATGAAAGAAAAAAACGTGACCATGAAGGACAGAAGTAATTATTGAGAACACAACTAATGGTGAGTAGATATTGGTGTAATACTTGTTTAATAGTTATTGCAAGTGCGTAATATAAACTTTATTGGTAAGATTATATTCCTCTTTTTTAATTTAATTACCCCCCCCCGGTCCGTGGCAGGAAATGGTTGGGGACCACTGGGCTATACCGCCTTCCTCTGTGTGTGCGCGTGTGTGCGCGCATTGGCGGTCTGCGTCCACTTGGTGGCGCTGTGGTTGTTTGTCTCAGAGGCTCAGCAGCTTCTCTTTTGTCTGACCGTCTCTGACTCCCGTGAATTGAAACGGTTTTGTTTGGTGTGCGTGCGTGCGTGCGTGTGCGCGCGTGGTTTCTTGCATGAAGAGTGACGTACAAACAAAGTTCAATATTATTGCGCTGATGACAGAATCCTGCTGCGTGTGTGCGTACGCTGTGAGTAAATACAAGGTCGAGGGTGAGGTCATTGCTCTGTCCTGATTTTGATTCATCTTATTTTGGTGTCTGATGATCGGTTCAAGTTTCCACCTGCAACATTTCGGCGTCCGCACTGAAGCAGGGTTCTGGTTCTGAGCTCTCACGGTCTGTGTTCCCTCGCTGCTGCGCTTCATGCATCACTTTCTGGCCTCCATCTATCTGGTAAACCCTGAAACGGCTTCTGAGGGTGAGGATAAATCTTTGGGAGGGGGGGGGGCTATACTCTGACAGTCCCTGATCTGCCTGTCCATGTTGCCTGAAATCTCTTTCGACAATCGTAACTCTGCTCTGACCCCCCCCCCCCCCCCCCCAGCTCTAATGTCACCTGTCAAGGTGCAGCCGGCGGAGAAACATACAAAACTAGTGCAGCTTTTGTGTGTTGCAGTTAAGCCTTGCTGATTGATGTGTGTGTGTGTGTAATTCCTGCTCCTCGTATGGTAGGAGGATTTCCCCCACCCCATGTGGAAACAGATTGGGAGGGGGGGGGGGGGGGGGGAGAACACAGCTCTGGGGGGCGAGAGCGGGCCTTTTGCAGAATTAGGATCCGTTTACGTGGCGACGAGTTCGTCGAAGATAGAAAAGCTTTCGTGTGAAAGTTCTGCATTCACACGGCGAAACTGAGAAAAGGATTCTGGTGCAACAGTAATGCTGCAGTGTGCGTGCCAGGCCAGTAGGGGGGAGTGTAGTAGTCGTAACTTTAGGAGTATAATTATAATTGGCACTACAGAATAATATCAACATGCAGATCCATAGGCCGTCGCCGTGGTTCTTGTTGTCGATGCAAATTTACAGTGAAATTCTGTATTTTATCTACGGCGGCGTCTTCAAAATGTAACTCTTCATTTTCAAACACAATAAAGGGTTACCATCGTGCACAAAACAGTGTAAATGGCCCCTTATTGAACGAGAGCCTATGTTGTGATGCTGATAGAGGTCCTGTGTGTGTGTGTGTGTGTGTGTGTGTGTGTGTGTGTGTGTGTGTGCGTGCGTGCGTTAGGGGGAGGGGGAACAAGCGAGTGATTTATAACAGCTACTCCAGGTCTCTGCTCTCTCCCACAGCAGCACTGCAAACACATCCATTACGAAATACTGATGTTAATGGGATTGTCGTGCGTGTGTGTGTGTGTGTGTGTGTGTGCACGCGTGCGTGATACAGAGGTTGCACTAGTGTGAGTGTGCACCTTCATGCATGTGTGAGACTGATAACCAGATGCTTCTGGGTGAAAGGAAGGTGAAGGTTACTGAGGTTGCTTCGTGGCGGTTCACGTGTTCAAGTCCAACCACAATTTTCTGTGTGTGTGTGTGCGCGTGTGTGTGCGTGTGTGTGTTGTAGTACATGCACGTTTAGTGCACCATAAATCTGACTGATACAAACCTGTGCTTTTTTTGCACCGGTGCATTCGAATAGCGACGGAAGCTTCCGGCAGGTCGCGTCCCGGTTTAAGTCGTCTTAAATGCTGCCAGTCGTTTATCGTCTGAGAACCGGAACAGGTCAAAGGTCACATCGTCACGCCGACCAGATTCAAGTCAACAGAACTTCCCGTACGAAGTTGGTCTTAACGCTCCTGTACTACCATGACACATCCACAAGAGGGGGATGAGGAGGCAACAGTTAACTCGAGGAAGAGGAGTTGAGTCACTTTTTCATCTTCGTCGTTTTCCGACTTTGTCCCGGCTTTGTTTTGTTCGCCTGAACTCTCTTAAATGTTCCGAACGCCAGGATATGTACGAAATGAACGTGATAGATTGTCCTGTAATTTAACCGATGCCACAAAAGCGCCTTTAAATGAATCATCGACGGAGAGTAAAAGCACAGTAAAAGGTCAAAGGTCACGCATACTGTCGTCACTAATTTCCATGAAATCTTTTTATTTTATTATTTACATTTCTCATTGTAGAAATATTGCTGAAATACTTATTTTATGTGCATGCAATGTCAAAATAGGATTTTTAAAACGTGTGGCGACACATGTCGGGATACGCAGCCATATATTCCAGGATTAAAATTCACTGCGATCCCCGTCTTTAGTCCCCTCTCACATTACCCTGTACATTAAAACCGGTCAGGGGGGAAATTACTGCCCACCTGGCCCCCCGGCTAGGGGAGGGGATGGGAAGCAGGATAAGAGGCGGGGGGGGGGGGTCAGAGGGACTCTACGAGGGACAGGGCTTCACCACAAGGCCTGACGTCGCTTCTGTTAGCGCCTCGAAGGGGAGGAAGACTGAGTTTTTTCTGCTGATTTGAGCTTTAAAAGTTACAAATATAGATTTAGAATTCAACTTGAAGCTTTTTTTTTAATCAATACAGTTCATTTCAAAAATGGCTATCGTGAAGTGGGACGTGACACGACTCCTCAACATCGCCGGAGTGTCAGAAATGAACTCGGGTGCCTTTATTCATTGGAATTAATTCATAATTAATTTGGTTGTTTGTTTTCTTCAGTAGTTTTTAATTTGTCAGAAAGCAGGAAACAGACGTTTAAGAGGAAAGTCAGGTCTTCAAGTAGTAAGAGTTTTATTATCACTATTTACATAGAAATAACACACGCACGCACACACACACACGCAGTACATCAGAAATAAGACACATTCGCTCGAGATCTTATATAAACTCAGAACAAAATCAACTCAATCCGGACGATCAGCAGTCGAACGATAAAAACAAAGAACGAAAACGAAAATTCAAACCGAACCAACGACAGGGAGGTTTTTAGAATGAGAATCTTTTTGTGCTGCTCGTCTCCTTGTCAATATTTGGAGGCGAAATTAAATAAGTCGTTCCTTTTAATGCTTTCCACGAAGGCTGCGCTGATGAAGCTCGGCCCTGAAAACTCCAAATAATCCCGAGGCATTATGCGAGTTCTCCCCTCGGCTGTGCAGAGACGTATTCTGAGTCGTACGTGGTTTAAGGCCACTAGATGGCAATGATCGCTCGGGGGGGCTGATGTCACAGATGTTGTCTGCCCCCTCTTCTTGCTTTGTCTCTTCAGAGGAAGGAGACCTCAGCTGTTGGAGGAGATTCTCCATTATGGGCTCAATGCTCTTTTGAAAATCATTTCCATTAAAACATGTTTTTTTTATAGGGACAGTAACAAAAGGAAGGTCAGGTGAAGCGGAGCAGAACTATCAGAGCCGGGTGCACGTGTGTGTGTGTGTGTGTGTGTGTGTGTGTGTGCGAGCACAGACCTCCGTCTCAGAGGACGGGATCTAGAGGGAATCTGGATTCTACACGTCGGTTCTCACAGAGATTTAACGCAGCGTTTGGGGTGTGTTGGCAAAACAGAATAAAAAAAAACATGTTGAGAAACAAAGAGAGCTACAGATGTCCCCTTTGGCTTGTCTCTCTAATTCGTTCGCACCGAACGGCAAGAAAATATTTGGCAAAGGAAGCCAAAGACGCGACGAGACGGTGGAAAACGTAACATTTTTGCTGGATGGAATCACAAATCAATTCAAGTCCGGTAATCCAAGAAGGGATATGCTTTGGAGCGTCTACTCGGCGGCGAATCCTTCCCGGGAGCGGCGCCGTCCCACGTCCCTCTCGGCCGGGACTCGTCACAGTTTGTCCCGTTCGTCCTGAATCAGCTCGGCTTCAGCCCAGGAACGGTCCCTGCAGGTCGCCCCTCACCAGGCGGCGCTCTCCCCCATCTCCTGGCCTTGGTGGGACATGGGGGCGCTGTAGCTGGAGTTACTAGCCAAGGAGAAAGGAGGACTGGGCCCACCCCCGTAAGCCTCCCCTGGGACGGGCTGCATGGAGCCCGGTAAGCTGGGCTCCGGACTGGGGGTCTCTGCGTGGGATATCATGTCCGTGAACCTTTGGTCGTCTGACGGGTGGCGGCCCGATCCCTCCATGGCTCCGGGGCCGGAGCCCAGGATGTAGGGGGAGTCGGCCGGGGACTGCGCCTGCGAGGATGGGGGGCCATGGGGGAAGAAGTCGTAGTTACTTCCTGGTCCATAATAGTCACCTTGGTATTCTGTGGAGGGACAGGAGGACACGGGGGCTTTCAATGACTCTGAATGTGCACGTGTGCGTCCCAGAATGTTTTCATGCGCACACACACACACACACACACACACACACACACCCCTCCACCAAGTGCTGAAATCGATCATGTCCAATTTCCAACCAACCGGTCTCCAGAAGCCTCGTTTGAGTGTATAAACAACTCCACACTTCTCCACCTCAGTTCTCTCGCCTTTTACCCACCGCATGCGCCCCCCCCCCTAGCCCCCCCACCGCCACTCATTAAGCTCGAACTCATCCGTGCCCCCCGATGGATCCCCCTGCTGAAAGTTCTGGATTTGGATGAGTAACTCCAAAATGGGATTCCAGGCTCCCTGCGGGTCGGATACAGCGTCCGGTACCCCCCCCCCCCCAGAGCAGCACACGCCACGCCCCATTATTCCCAGCATGCCGTCCGGCTGTGTCCATTATTAATTATCCTGACTGTTGTTTTTCTGATCAGTCCTTTAATTGTTGGGCCTTGAAGACGCGCGGCGACGGTGGCGTTAAACGGCGCTTCGGGTTTGGTTCGGTTCGGTTCTAGTTAGCGCTTGGGTTCGGCATCATGTCTGATTTGTGCCTGAGCGTCATGGAGATGGTGTAACATCCACACGGGTGAGCAGCACCGATGGGAGGGTCTCCTTCCTGCGTTCCCTGTAATGTCCAGCAGGGGGCGACACCACTGGTTTCACAAGTCCGGTTCATCTTATGAGAATAATATTTCCTGATGAGTTTTAGGGACATTAGTTCAAGCCCTTCTTCAGGACAGCTTTATATTTATTTAGGAAATGATGTTCCTATTTAGAGTAAAACAGCCGATAAAACATAATAACAATAACTCCTCGTGTTTTCAGGTGCCCTTATGTTATTATCTGCAGTATTTCAGATGTGATTTTTATTTTTTATTATCTATATTGCTTTTGTGATCATCATACGTCACAATAATCACACTTTGTGTTTTATTTGAGCCGTTTTAGTGTCCTTCAGCCTCACATCTCAGTTTACTCCCTTTGTTTTGTGAATTGCTTATAGAAGAATAATAAAAAAAAAAAATTCGTTCAACTCACAGTATTTGGGTTTAATAAGCTGTAAAGCCGTTCAGTGGATGAGGTCACAGCGAGGTCACACGGCCGGTTCAGCCTCTGATGACCATGCATTTTAAAGCCCCGCCCGCTTCCAGGTAGCGCTGGGTAATTTAGAATTCTGTCTTCTGAAAAACGAACTGACAGATCAACGACAGGACGCAGCCCAAATTCCTTGCTTCCACTGCAAATCTCCGGCACACACTGGGATTAGCAGACATTCCCTGACACCGGCGGGGGGGGGGGGTTGATGCCTGCAGGTGTTTCCGCATTTAGCCCTCCGACACGGTGACATTCTCAAGAATTCATGACGGGACTTTAAAGGGTTGCAGGGTTTTATTTGTCGCTCTGATTTCTGCATCCAGCCTGATACAACAGGAGACGATGTCCTTTCAGTGGCAACACAAACAGCTGGGGGGGGAGGGGGGTCCAATGTAACAGAAATCACTTGCAGACGAGCCGGGACTTTTTTTTGTTTCTGCTTTTTGGGTGAACTGGCCCTTTATTGTTTTAAAGCGGTGAATCCATGAGCTTCCTTGCAACGTTTCGGGGCCTCGTCAATCCTGATCTCAAGTATAACGTCAGCAGAAATGCATTTAGTGCTTATTTACAAAAAACCAGCCTTCCTTTGACACGACGGGATTTGATCTCTCAGCCAAGTCGAGACTTGTTAAGCCGGATTTAGCCGACCGGGACACGTCCGGGCCTGCACATTCATTTCCCAACGTGTCCTAATGTTCTCTTCCTGCTTCATTCGTGCTGACGTTGCATGACGGGAAATCGCAGGCGCGGGATTTACTGATCAGAGATGTGTCGGGGTCTCGTTTTTGGATCGTGGGGTCACCAACTTTCGATCAGGTCTGCCCTCAAAAATGAGAGTCCTGTCGTTCTCTGCAGGAAAGACAAAAAATGTACCCCCCCCCAAAAAGGGGGGGATGCCTCTATAATACAAACGAGCCCCCCCCCTCCTTTATTCCCAGCAGTGCCTCCACGTTCCCTCGCTTGCATCAAACCTGCTTCGCCGCCGCCTTGAACTAAGATTGATCTCCAGATGTTGTTCTCGCACCTCTCCTCTCCGCCATATGCTCCTCTCTCCCGTTTCAGGCTAAACATCCAGAATCGGGAGGCGACAGGTGAAGCGTCAGATAAACGCATCGCTTAATTATGACGACCGCCTGTACTTCCTGTCGCACGCGGCATCTCAGAAATCAGCCACAGAAACAATCAGAGCTGACATGACTTTGAAGCTAATTGTCTGATCTGACAAACGGGTTCCTGCCAGCTCGGCCGACCTTGAGAATACGCTTGAATGTGTTGTGGCCTCTGTGGGAGGAGGAGGAGGAGGAGGAGGAGGAGGAGGAGGGAGCGTCGCATCTGCAAACTATAATTACACTCACACATGCAGACGCACCGTACCACACACAGCCCCCCCCCCCCCCCTCTCAGCGGCAGCATAAGGATGAAGATAAAGGCGAGTGGACCGGCACAAAAGGTGTGAAAAGCAGCGTGCGAATAAAGGAAGAGACAGAAAGCGAGGGATGACGGTTTTGTTCTTCATTCCCTCCCCATGCGTTTTATTCATCCTTCAGGTAGACATAAAAAGCACCCCCCCCCCCCCTACGCCACCCCTGTGATGTCACAGACCAACCTCATAGCTCCGCCTCTGTTTGCGCTTGAAGCTAAAGGAAATGAGACTTTTGACCCAAAGAGGACTTTTTAAAGAATGAAATCAGTTTTCTCAGCTGGAACTTTACTCTAAATACATCTTATTATTATAAGTTATATCCTGACCTATATGCTCCGCCCCTAAACCACATTCCTCTAAAATCCATCCGGTTGTTGTTTTAGCACACTCATGCTAACAAATAACAACAAGCGGTTTTCAATAGACGTCTTGACCTACGAGAGGACATGAGGGACGGCTTTGTCTTTGTCCAGTTTACACCTTCAAGCTCTCCATTCCAAAAGACAGCTACTTTAATACTTAATTTGAACTGTCAAACTTTATTAACATTAACACATTGCAATGATTTGCATTTCTCCGTGGTAATTCCGCTTCCTACCTCCATAGTACCCGTAGGCCCCTGGGCCTAGAATGTCCGGATCCTCCAGCCGGCCCCCCAGGGGCCTCATCCGCCGCGGGCCCCTGTAGAAGGCGTGCCGCCGGGCCCCCAGAGCACTCAGCTGCTTCATTCGTCGCTCTTTGGATCTTCTGTTCTGGAACCAAACCTGCATCGGACCAGAGAGACGGGGTAGGTAAAATTCCGTCCTTCATGTTTCGGACTTTCTCCGAGATCCATCAGTCTCCGTTTTCTCTCCGTCTTCTGTTATGCGACCATTTGGATCTGGAATTACCCGAGATGCAGCGAGTCGATCGAGTGTTTCCCGTGTTATTTTAACTGTTATCTTAGAGTTCTAATCATTTTCAACGTTATCCGCCTCGAGCTCCTTAAATTTCAGGATCAGCTTTTGTTTTTGACAGTAAATGAAGAGCCTCTGCATGTTTTGGACAAAAGAAGGAATTCAGAGACGCTACTTTTGGCTCTGGAGGGAAAAAAAGAAGCATTTTTCACCCTTTAAAAAAAAATGTATCGACTACTAATGAAAATAATTGACTCCTGATGAAAACGCTCATTACGTGTGACCCTCTATAAAAAGCAGCAATGGATGAGCAAATCATCAACAACAATCAGAAAATAAATAAATCCACAAGCCAAACGAAACTAAAAGAATCAACCCTATAATCGTTCATAAAATAAAATAAAAAAGGAGTATTATAAAGGCATCCCTGCGTACAACCTACTGCGCCTCGGCCCAAGCTGGAATGAACAGCGAGAGCCATAAATCAGAGGCTCTCATCACCGACGTTAAATAAACTGTCTGTGAAGAGGAACAAAGGGGGATCTGAAATCTGCTCCATATGGAACAATGTCTGCTTTAGCAGCACCTAACACATCTTGCTGCTGCATAATGATGTATGTTCACCCCGGCTCGGCTCCACCAGAGGCAGAATCCCACTGTGCTGCAGATTAACAAAACACACACACACACACACACACACACACCTAAGACCACTTAGGCTCTGTTCTGCGTGCTCCAGCGACGGAGGCGACACCTGCTTATTGAGAACAATCGTCTAACTGTAGGGTACGTTTTTATGGAAATGCTCCCGCTTCCCTCCAGAGAGCGTTGCTTAGGGATTACGTACGCATGCCGGAAGACGCCGCGCGGCTCCCCGCGTCGAGAGCAACGGTATTTAACGCACAGCGAGTGAAGACGAGGACGAAGCCTCCATTTGGCTCCGAGCATCACATCACGGGGTGATGGAGGGATGGAGGGAGGGAGGGAGGGATGGATTGGCTGTTTGTCTGAGCTCTGTGTGGATATAGCAGTGGGGTGTGCACGAGGCTGGATGGGGGCCGATCTAATAAGCAGTGGAACAGGCTGTAAGTGAGTAAGAGCAGAGAGGTGGGGAAGGGGGGGGGGGGGCTTGTATGCAAATCTGTGAAATCAGTGATAATTACAGTGAGTGCACAAAAAGCCACATCACAGTTGGCAGAGATGGTGCTAATCCTCCTATGCGTGTGCGTGTGTGTGTGTGTGTGTGTATGTGTGTGTGTGTGTGAAGGTCCAAAGCGTGTTCGGTTCCTCCTTTACCAATCGGCTGTCTAAACTGCCGACTGCGCAAAATAAATATTATAAAAAAAAAAACACACATGCATGCATCAGTTAACTGGATTGTTTCGAGCTTAATGTGAAAGAATAAACGAACAGATGCAGATTTAATGGAATAAAGTGGAACTACGGGTGCATTAAAATGCCTTATTCAGGGTTTAGCAGCAATATATTACATAGAACGAGTACTTTTATGTATTTTTATACATATATACTTATATTTATGAAATAATAAAATTAATGTTTTATTTCACTGTTGTTTTAATAAAAGGAAAATATTTAAAGTAAATTTACGAGAGAGAAAATTAGACAACACAAAGCAGAATGTGAGAACGAAGATTTGTCTGATTTATAATCCATCACCCCCCCTCCCGCTCCCGCCCCCCGCGGCTCGTCTCACCTGGATGACCCGCATGTTCAGGCCCGTCTCCTGGGCCAGCTGCTCCCGGATGTGCCGGGTCGGTTTCGGCGTGGCGACAAACGCGGCCTTTAACGTCTCCAGCTGCTTGGCCTTGATGGTGGTCCGGGGCCCCCGCCGTTTGGTCCCCGAGTTCTGCTCTTCGTTCTCTATATTGTTCGTTTCCTTATCAGAGGACGTGGAATTGTCCGTCTCCTTTATGTCGTCCTGGATCGGGTCCTGCGGATCCGGCGATAAACTCCTATCCGTACACGACGACACTGAAACAAACAAGAGGAAGGTCACGATCCGGAGGAGGAGGAGGAGGAGGGGGGGGGGGGGGGGCTGCTTCAATTAGGACGTCAGTGTTGGAAAATACGGCTCCAAATTATTTGTCTAGGAAAAAAAAAATCTAATTAAATCTTGGGTTGATTTTTTTTCTCCACGCGTTTATTTTCCATTTTTAATATTTCTTATTAAATTCCAGCAAGATTTGCTGAAAATAAATGGAACATTGAAAACATAATATTTGTATTTTCTTATGTCAAAAAACCAAAACCAATATTTTTCATATGAATATAAAAATTAATTATAATACTTAAAGCCATAATGTGGATGAATGGGACCCCCCCCCCCCCCCCCCCATGCAGTAACATCCCAGTGGATCCTCTCTGATGGGGCAAATATTAAATCCGAGTTCAACATTAACCGCATCCATGTTTATCCGAGGTCTCGCGCCTCGTGATCGATTACCTGAGTTCAAGTTGACTTCCTTAATGGCTCCGGAGCTCAAATAATCTTCTTTGCACACAAACTTGTTTTCGTCTATGACGTAGAGCTCCTCTCCCGTGGACAGCTGCTTGTTGCACACCATGCAGGTGAAGCAGTTCAGGTGGAACACCTTGGCGCGCGCTTTACGCACCAGGTCGCTGGGAGAGATTCCCTGCAGGCAGCCCGCGCATTTGGTGCCAAACCGCCTGCGCCAAAAGAAAAAAAGAGGAAAATAATGACTCTTAGAATTCACTTTAAGGTCGTCGAATCATGAAAAACAGCCCTTTATGGCCGAGCATATATTATTCACTAATATTAAACATTTTAAAATTATTATTTTATTGAATTTCTAGCAGGGAGCCATGATGACGTCATATTGTGAATATAAGTATTAATCACTGTTTTATTAGGCGGGGCACGAACACATATTAACAGAACTAAAATAGGGCTACAGATTCTAATTATAATATTACCAACACGTCTACAAATAATAAGTAACGACAGTATTTAATAACGACAGTATTTTTACTCAGTAGAATATTTAAGGGGTAATTTATTCACAATCACAAACTGGGTCAGTTTCATATTAATAATATAATTATTAGTATTAATGGCGGCGGACAGAATTCAAATGAAATCACTTCCTTTTTAAATGAACTGGAGGCAGAAGAGCCGCCTGCTCTTTATTTTTGATGGAGCTGCTCTGACAATAACCCCACGCAAAACGTATTAGTGACAATCAGCACATTGTAGCGTGGGATATATTATGGGATTAAGCAGAGTGGGAGCATTTTAGCGTGGAAATCTTCTCTTAATCCACATTCACCCGGTTTAAAGTCTCATCAATTTGATGCACAAATAGTGCGAAGACGGGAGAAGAGGAGAAAGACGCGCTTTGGTTTATTCTAAGGTTTATTCTAAGGGTTATTCTAAGGGTTATTTGTTTTATTCTGCTGTACCTGCGTTTCGCTCGGCCTGCGGGGGGGCTGTTAAGCATTTGGGTGAATGCAACCCGCTCCTTTTGTGCAGCATTGTTTTACCTCTAATGTAGGCTTGTCTCCATTTGCAATGGCATCGCTTCGCCGTCTCTCTTTCACATGCATGACCAAGCCCCCCCCCCCCCCTCCCCGGGCGAAGGGGCACAACAAACGGACATATTAGGGTGATTACTGTTTCGCCTGGCTAATGGAAGGCCATTTAAATCCACTGCGCTAATATGACGGTCAAGGCCGTCCGAGGGCCAATAATAGCCCGCCGACAAAAGCCTATAATGTGTCTTATCATTAGAGAATTTGGGGGGGGGGGGGGGGGTAACGGACACATGTGATGCTGAGAGACAAGGGCTTCACTTATCACCCAATTATGCCAAACCGGTTAATCGGCGGATGAGTGTCTTTGGAAAAGTGTTGGAAAATAGATAAAAGCGCAAAAACACGCGCGACGACGTTACTTGCTTACCTTTTGTTTTTAATGCAGATGTGCGCGTTTAAAACGACCAATCAGCTCTGTTTAATTTTAGGGAGAGAAATCCAGACTTTTTAAAATTTCCTCCGAGGCTGAGATGAATTTTATTGATCCGTTAATGATCATTTATAACCTCTGACCCTCTGACTTGAGCCGACGGGCCTGCTGGCGTTTCTGATCATATTTCTATTTTTATTTTGTTGGACCCGCACGCGTTTTAACCGGACGCGCTTTCGGACCGAGCCTCTCCGTTACCTGAAGAAGTCCATTTTGCAGTAGAGCTTCCCGTCCCTGGAGAAGCACTTCTCGGTGAGGTTGCAGCTACACTCGCAGCACTGCACGCACTTGGCGTGCCAGGCTCTGTCCAGCACGTTGAGGAGGAACCGGTCCAGGATGGGCCGCTCGCACCCGGCGCAGAGGACCATCATGTCTCCGGCCTGCAGGGCGCCGAGGGCCGCCCTCCCGACACGGACCGCGCTGCTCGGACTGGGGCAAGCCGGGTCTACGCGGAACAACGTCTTGGCTCCGGGGGGGGTGCGCTGTCAGGCGAAAACTGGACGGACCTCCCGTGAGTGACAATCCCCTGGAACGGCTGGAGTCCCGGTCCCGGTCCTGGTCGCGGTCCCGCCCCGCGTCACAATCCACAATCCGGAGGAGGTCTCAGCCGCTGCCGCCGACGCACGACCCGGACATGTTTCCTCCCAGAAACGTCATCCCTCGCTCGGGCTTCGTTTTGCGCTCATTTCCTGCGGGTTCGCGTCCCGTCGCCACTTTCAGCATCACTTCGGTCATCACGAGGTTCCGCCGGCGAGACGCGCGTCCTGCGCTCGCATTGGACGACGCCCCCGTGCAGCGCGAGCCAATCAGGGCACGGTTGTTATGGTTACACGTTCACAGCCGCGTAGCCTCCGAGCAAACGTGAATCGCACGCCGTGCAGGAATACCGGGGGCCGTCGGTGCTTCTCTCTGGGGGGGGAAACAAAGCTGACTTCATTCGATGGAGCCAAAGAAACTCCCCGCAACTGTTTCATGTTGAAGTTTAAAACTGCAAACATCAAAAAGAGAAAAGGTTAGGAAATACCTGCGCGACAGGAAGGGGAGGGGCCAGAATGAATGGGAATATATGCAACGGTAGTACACGTCGTAGTGTGTGTGCGTGCGCGCGTGTGTCTGTGTGTGGAGGGGGTCCTTTCTCATGCACAAAGCTATTTACAGGGAAATGCGATGGATTATCTGGAGTCCATCAATGGGTCGCCCGGAGCGTCGCCACAGAGGGGGGGGGGGGGGGGGGGGCGCTCCAATATTTACCAACAGCCCGGTTTGCTGCTTAAGTAAACACGCGAAACGTGAATTCACGTGGGTGGAGGTGAGATTTGTTTAAGCGTGTTTCACTCCACGCTAATGATGAAGCGTTGGAATCACAGTGAGTGTGAAATGTAGCTCATTTTGCATGAAAGGGCCGTTTATATATCCATCTAAATATGATTCATAATAATTATAAAACATTATTATATAACAGATGATATCATATAGTCAATATAAATAGTCAATATAAAAACACATTAAAATTACAACCCAGAGCCCGAATATAGCAGCATGTCCAAGGTCCTTGTGGAGACGAGGCTGAATGAGTCACACGGAGCTGGAACACAGCGTCCAGGTGTGGATAAAGAAGCCATGAAAAAGGGAAAGGGCAGACAAAAAGCCCACAGTGGGAAAAAGAACATGTGGGCCAAACGAGTCCAATCACCTCTTGTTTGCCACCTCGTATTGTGCAAAAGACTAAAAAGACCCTGTTTGCTTTTGCTTTGCTCTGCTTTGACCAGCGAAAGCAAAGAGAGACTCACCTGTGGGGGGGAAGTAGGGAGCTGTCCGTGGTCCTGACCCGCAGGACGCACCATGGACAGCAGACTGCGTTTCAATGGGAGGCACATGTCTTAGCTTTAGTATGAAGGCAGCATTTACATTCTGACACGGCATTCCAGAGGACTGAAGAAGCCTAACCTTAATAACGTGACACGGCATTTCAGCCTAAAATCTATTTTTCGCTTTTGAGAAACTCATTTCACGTCTTTTCCTCCCTCAAGGACTTCACCTGCGTTTGACGCTCTCTCAGTTGTTTTTTTACGGTCCAGCCGTCAGCCTACAAGCGTTTGTAAAGACGACTTGTTCGGGTCGGGTCTTTACGTGTCTTTCATAAAGCAGCTTCTCAGTCGGACCAAAAGCGTGGAACATTGTGCCGTGAGCTGACCATTGGACATAAAGCATAAAAGGAAAAATGCACTGAAAAAAATTCTGATGCATTCATTTCATTCTTTATTCCTGCTTATTTCACTGTATCATGAAGTAAGCACTGGCTAAAGACCGACTTCTGACAAAGAGTCGTCCCATCAATGCTTCTTTCAGTCCTGAAATCCCAAGGAAAAGAAAAAGTCAATTATCTTTAACTTGGCATTCATTTTTTATGTTTCAACAAATTCAAATCTCAGCGCTCTCCCTTCCGTCTTTAGAAATCGTTTCAGAAAAGCCTTCGTGTGTTGGAGCTCTGAAGGGTGACTGTTGTTATTCAGCGTGTGAAATAAAGAGCAAAAGTTACGGAAGAGGATTCATAAAATCCTTGATCGTTATTGGAACAACTGCTCAAGCGAACCATTTCTCCTGCTTAAATATACTCGGGATGTTGTTCTCAATGGTTTATTAAATGAAGACAAGTCGTATCCAGGGATGTAGGTGTGGTGTACCCCAGGGCTCTATGCTCAGTCCTTTATCGTTTTACATATTTTCCTCACCTTTTTCCTCCACCCTCTAAAAATTATTTTTTTGTTTGAACATGACACAAATCAAGCAGGTTCGTATGTTGACAATAGAAGACTAATCGGGAGTGAATGAAATGAAACGGCCGCTGGTTATAAAAAGGTCTTATTTGAATCGACTTTTACAGTGACCCATATTAAGGCATGACGCCATCGCTCGTCTGAAACAAAATCTGAAACAAAAAGAGAAATGTATCATCCATCATATCCATCTGCACCTCTTATTAGGATGTATTCCTGTATTAAATGGTGTTTAAATATTCTTCTTTATGCTTTAGACTCAAATTCATAATTACATACTGCTTTTATGACATATTACAGTCAGTATTTTATTAAATTTATCCAACATTGAACAAATTTGTTGAGTGACATTGAGATTGTCATCTTGCAAGTTTATATATATATATATATATATATATAATATTATACCGCTACTTTTTGATTAAATCTTGTAGTGAAATTCTTCCTCTTGGTTTAATCCCTTTGCATTTAATGCTGATGTGTTTTTGACGTTAAAGGTTTACCGCTCGCCGTCTTGTTTTTAACGCCTATCATGGGCGACTATCGCTTCTATTGAGGACATGCACGCCCGTATTTGAAAACAAACTGGATTCATTTGGTCGAAGCATCTTATAAATAGCTTAAAATACATTTTATTCATTTATTTGGCTGGATAGAAGTGTTGTTTTTATGCCACAGCTGTTCACGCTCGCACAACGATCATTACAAACATTTCTCAAGGACTGACATCAGAAATGAGCATCGGTCCTCTTTCTTTGCTGCGTGGCCTTCGGGAAATGTCGGTGCAGCGTGCTGCCGTCTCGCTCTCACTTATTTCTGGTGATTATTTTTTTTAATGCACAGGGAGTAAAAGGAATATTGGAAACACTGCACATAATTATCAGGATCCCTGAACCCTTGAATTCCCTTCAGTTCAAGCTCCTGCAGAATTCAAGGAATTCACGGTGGAAATGAAAGCCGACATAAATTCTTCTTCTGGTCATTTATGTTTGTATGTTCTAACATTAAGCCGTTAAAAAAAAAAAAAAAAAAAAGGAGAGGTGGATAAAAACATAAATGTGAAAACGGTGCAGACAAATGTGTGACATGAAAGAAAAAAAAATGTACCCACAACCCCCCCCCCCCCCGCCTCCTCCCCTCCGCTCTGCAGCGTGACAGCCTGGACACCTGAGCAGACCCCCCTTCCCCACCTCCCTGCATCCGCTATTCCGTGCGTGTGTCACCCCAACCCCACACACACACATGCACGCCCAAGACCACCTCCAGGGCCCCCTCTTTGGCAGGGCCAGTCCCAGGGGAGAGGTTAGTATGATGGATGTCTGATTGGTAGCCCTCCCTTAGGGCCTCCCTCTCCGTCACCTCCTCGCGCTCTGAATTAAAAGGCCGTTTGTCTCCTCTGAGTCCTCAGCTGTACAGCGCCAGCCTGCAATTTCACAGCACTCAGAGAGAGAGGGAGACCATTACAGAGAAGGTTGTCAGGGGAGCCATCAGAGGCCGGACACGCCTGAGGGACTCTCTCCTTCGCCTCCATCTTTCTCCCGGCTCCCCTCTCCTCTCCTCCCGCCCAGCCCACCAGCGCCTCCGTCCCACAGGAGGCAGCCAACCTCACAAACAAATAAATATTCAACATCTCTGTTGCATCCAAGCATGTGTGCGACTGTGTGACTATAACCGTTCATCCTTGCACATGCGTGTGATGATCACCCCCCCACACACACACACATACACACGCCACGGTCGCTTCTAAATCCATCTCTCTCTAAAACAACAACCATCTAATAATGGAAAGTCAAATAACTGCAGAGGATTTGAAATGTAAAAAAACTAAAACATTTTCAGTCTGACATGAATATTTTGCGTAACGCAAGTTAGCTGCACGGCTAACGCTAGCGCGTTGGTCTGACGCTACACCGGCGGCTACATCGGAAACATCACAGTGCTGGTGGAATAAACATCGCTCTCGTCGGTCTGAGTCAGCTTTTATTTGGCAGGCAGAACAACACAGAAGCTCCAGTTATGCATTTGTACCATCAATGCTTTACGGTACCCCCCCCCCCCCCCCAATACGGTGGGAGGGAATAAAGCCGCCGCAGTCCCGTCTCGAACAGACTCGCGTGGATCAGTCAAGTCAACAACAGTCAGAGTACAAAATCCCGAGAGTTTTGTAGCAAGCAAAGCATGCTAGTTTGACCTATCCATCCACCTCCGTCGCCTCCTCCATTGTGGGCTTTCTTCTTCTCTTTTCTTCATCATTTTTTTCTCTCTTTGACATTCACAAAGTCAGAACCCGTTAACGCAGACGGAGTTAAGCGCCATTTGTCTTGAATTAAACACCGTAAGCAACTCATTGTGGCGCCGTGATCTACTTTTGTGTGAATAGCTTTTTGCTCGACGGGAATCGGAGCTCTGATTAAATATGTTGTGATAGCGAAGGCAAGCAGAACGGGGAATCGGGGAGGGGGGCAAACGTGGCAGGAATCTCAACTTGTAAATATGACCCTATCAATTACGACGGAATAAAGGACAAACTCAAACACGCGGATTCACCTCTCGCCCTCCGAGGACTAATAGCGCTCCGTTCTGAGCACGAGCAAACACGAGCAGACAAATAAGCAGATACTCGATGCTGCACGGCAACACATCGCCGGTGAATGGCTAACCGGTGCATTAGTCAGCGCCAGGTGAGCGGGGAGTTGCAGGTCTCTGCGCGAGGCTGTTCAACGGGTTGAATTCCCCGGCTGCAAGTCAACCGGCGAGTAAAGTGGAGCGACTTTGTGTAAAAAAGACAGGCGGATGGGATCCAGGTAGACGGCGAGCGTGAAAGCCCGACTGGACGCCTCACACTGCCATGCAGCTATAATGAGGTAGATCACCTCTCACTGTGGGCCATCCTAATGAGGTAATGAATGGGGGGGGGGATGCTTTGCACCTTTGCCCTCACCTACTCTATTAATCAGAGTAGGGTCACGCGCCGCCGCTAGCGCCCAGCCTCCCCCATCTGGCGGCACTAATGGACCAAGCGATGGATTGAAGGTGCTTTTAGTTAAAGAGCGGAGGATGGCATCGTTACCCGGGAAGGCAAACCGGGAGGACTGGGGAAAGGATTCACACCTGTGAGGCAGACGCAGGCCCGACGCCAACCTCTGACCTTCATCCCAGCCGCCTTCAGGAAGGCTCGGGGGGGCGAGCCGCCAATCCGGAACGCCCGCGGTGGGATCAGACATCTGCAGAGGAGAGTCACGTCTCGGGAGGAAGTTGTGTCATTAAAGGAATCTCTCAAAGATCATGAGGGCATATTCAGGATCGGAGAATGTAAAAGTGTTTGAAGAATAAAAGGTTTGATTTGTTTTTAGCTGGATCCGGGCTACGGATGCGGATTCGGTCTCTTTTTTCCAACATTGTGAGAGAATCTTCTGGATGACAAGAAACTCCCAGATTGTTCCTGTGAAATACCCCCCCCCCCCTCCTTTTAGATGCAAGTAGATCGTATTTTAGAATCATAATTATATTATCAGTTTGTATTTCCCAGCCTGTTTTCGCCGTATCTGTTCCGCCTCCCCCGGTGGTCAGCCTAGAGTCAGCACTACGGAGTGGGAAGGCTGGGGGGTGGGGGGGTGGGGGTTAATCTCGGCTGCGTATGTGTTCTCAGCATCCCGTCCTCCCTCGGCTAACCGCACCGGCGGCCACTTGAATTAGCAGCAGAGGATTATGGGTAGAGAGCCTCATTAATCTGGGCAACAAACAGCAGCCAGTGTGAATATTTGCACCCAGAAATTGAAAAGATTAAGTCCTATTTGACAACGACTGGCAGGCTCGTGCTGCAAGACGCAACTGTTCCATATTCATATCCTGGACTTTCTGTCCGTCTCGCACGCTAAACGCGCAACGACGAGCAACGTTCTCCAATGATTTCACGATTTATACCAGCAGTCGTAAAAAAAAACACACGCTTGTACATGTTAATGAGGGGGTGGTGGTGGCGGCGGAGCATCTGCTGCGACATCCCTTCGTTCTGCTCGCCTCGTCTGGCTGGCGGGAGAATCCCTCCTGCAAAACGCTCAGCAAATACACCTGCTCGTCATTTCCTCGGAGGCCGGCCGGACCACACGGAGCTATTTACCCCTCCATGCCGGCCTGCGCCGACGCTACCGCTGATGTTTTCCCTTCTGCAGGAGATCAATATGTTTGGAAGCAGACAAACATCCCTGCTCTTCCAGGCGGGCTCTTCTCCCCGTTCAGCAGGCCACCGCTGGGGGTGGGTGGGGGGGGGGGGGGCTGTCGGCAGATGCACACGAGCGAATCAACAAGCGGCGCTTCTCCAGAGTCAACACTGGACACCATCAACAGCGTGAGGATCTGCTGCAGCGCCGAGGAGCGACGCTCCCCCCCGGGTTCCGTCTGCTTCCAGAAAACAAAGAGCGTGCCGAGTGTGGAGAACGATTTGAAGCTGCAGGGAGAACTGCACGGCGCCACCTCCAGGGAATGGTGAAAACGGGAGATTCGGAGGGGGAAAGAGGAGCAGATCAAAGGGCGTTATAAGCTTGAGCAAACAGCAAACCAGAGAGCCAGACGAAACCAACATCCAGGTCCCTCCACCTCCTCTGGATTCGTCCTCCTGCTCTTCAGGGCCTTGCTCCCTTGTTTCCTTTCCTCTGTTGACCCCTCGCTTCCTGTCCTCTCTCCTGGTTCCTTCTGTTATCTCATTTCCTTTTGCTCTCCTAGTTCATCTTTTCTCATACTATCATATTCTTCCTTCCAGCTCCCTCCCATTTCCACTCCATGGCTTCCCCCCCTCCTTCCACTCTCAAATCCATTTGCATGGTTTCCTCTTCTCTTGTTTGCTGTCCATCATTTTGCCCTCTAATCTTGTTCCCTCCCTTCTCTGCTCGTTTCGTTTAATCTTCTTCTTCCACTTCCCTTCCGCTCTCACTTCCCCTTTCATCTTGTCTTATTTCTTCTTGTTGTTTTCTGTCCTGTTTAGTCATTCCTGCTTCTCTCTACACTTCCTTTCCATTTCTCTTACTTTCGAGTCTTGTTTCCTTCCCTCTCCTTGTTTTTCCTCTCCCTTTGCTTCCTCTAATTTCCTCTGTTTCCCATCCTTATTTCTTCATTTCCACTCCTTTTCCCTCTTCCTATTTCCTCTCACTTCCCATCCTTTCCTCTGATTGCTTCATCTCTTTCCCTTCTCTCCGTTCATTCAGGCAATTTTTTTGGTTTTCACACTAGAAAGACATCCCCACTGGATGTTCTGTGTGTGTGTGTGTGTGTGTGTGTGAGAGACGGGAAGCAGCTGTGTGAGTGTGTTAAATTGTTCTGTGTTGCTGAGATAACGCCGTAGCCCTATCAGCTGCATCGGAGGGCTTAAGACCCCGATGGGCGTGAGGGGAGAATGAATTCTCCTCACTACTCTGCATATTACGGGATTACACCGCACCTTTAGATACGCTCGGGCTCAGCCTATCTCTGCCTCCTGGCTACACGGATGTAGATTATTGAAATAGACTGTCACACAGCGAATCAAATGAAATGCTCTGAGAGGAGATAACCGGATAGGATTTGGGTGTTTTGACATTGTTTGGACAGAATAGTGCCGTATAATCCCAGAATGTAGCTTATTTTGTGTTTCGCAAAAAAAAGCAATCGTTGAAAAAATATGTGTTATGTTCCATTATGGAAAGAAAACAAGGAAATGTTGCTAGCGGCTACTAGCTGCCTTTAAAGGGTTGTCTCACCCCAAAAGAGTAAAGATTTATTGCTCTTCTTTACACAAGAATAGGGTTTCCAGCAACTGAGAATTTAACTTTATGTAAATTCAAATCTTTTGAAAGCGCCACCATAGCGTTGTTGTGTAAAGTAGCCGAATTATGATGTCATAGCCTGGCTTAGGACCGTCCAGTTGTGTTTACACTGAATACTTTTCAGTTTCAACTTACAGAACCGTTATGAAAAGGTGCATCGCCAACTACTGGCCCGGTGGAGATACTACAGCCTTGTTGGTGCGTCCGGTCCAAAGCGTTGCCGTCCCAACAGAGACCCACTTTAAAGCCTTCATTATACGATCTTTAGCGAGTCCCAGCGACTCAACGTGCACAGGTGCGTTCCATCCTTTACAAAGCCGCCCGCCGCCACGTAGCGGGAGAGCGTTCTGGCCTCTGGGTCTGATGGTTGACGAGGAAAGAACACGGCGAGCAAGGAGGGTCCGTCTTCTTCTCCTTTTCCCTCCAACGCCTCCTTCGCTCAGCGCCATCTCTCCTTTCTGAAGCCTCCGGCTAATTACTCCTTTTTTTAAATGCAAAGCAGCGACAGAAAGTGAGATGATTCCGAGGCGCCCGCTTAAGGGAAGGAGCAAAGAGAGGGGAGAGAAAGAACTCCACGGCGAGAAAAGAAGAGCGAGGAGAAGCCTGAATGGAAGAAAGAAGTGACTTTCTTTCCTCGGCTGGCGGGGGCCTTTGAAGTTGGGCAAGACGCGGAGGGGAAGGGTCTCTCCTCCCTGTGAGGGGACGGAGGCAAGAAAAAAAGCGAGGGAGGATCGTGTTAACGAGATGGCCTCTAAAGACGAATTAAATGACGGGAGAAAAGAAACACGATCAGGCCTGGCCCTACTTATGGACTCCTCACAGGCTCGCTCCTTTCAGCACGGCGGAGGTGCTCCAAAGCCTAAATTCCTGAGCTCAGCTCTTTAAAAGGCTTGGAGTGTGGGGCGAGTGAGCGAGGGGCTGCATGGGGAGCCATAGGGTGTATGCATGAGTTCAAATGTGTGCGCGGGAGGGTCACCCGTCCTTTAGTCACGCATCCCGGCACCTCAATGAGGAGGTCAGGGACTTACACACCGATGGAGGGTCAGAAGTGGCGGGGATTACACGTCTGCTCTAAGCCCCCCGAGATCCCGGTGTTTTCACTCCCTCTCGCTGTTTGTTGTTTTGTGGCGGAGCAGACGAAGGAAAGAAAAGGAGACGGTCGGGGAATTAGTGTAAAGCTCGGGAGATGAATGGGCATCTTATTCGCACCTCTTGTTGGCTGTTTTTCAGGGCCCCCCAAAACAGCCCTCCCATTCCTTGTCGCAGTGAAAGCGCGTTAGGGTCGCCTTTGTAGCAGACAAAAGGAGACTCCCCCTCCCGGCTTTCACGCTCCTGGTGGAGCAACAAGGGGATTTGGCCCGCCGTGGAGCGCCCAGAGCGGCTCCAGCTTTTGATTGGACATCGGCAGGAGAGAGCTCTGCCTCCATTTCTTGATTAATCAACTGATTCCGCCGCTCTCAGCAACACCTTTTATCCCCCGCCCCCCCGCCCCAACATAATAATCCTCCTCCTTACACCCCATTTGTTTGTTTGTTTATTTCACCCCCCCCCCCCCATGTGCTTCAGCTGATCTGATGTGTGGCTGTTTTCGTTTGCTTTCCACCACCGACGCATTAAAACATTAACAGGAGTTGATCCCGAGTGTCGTTCAGGAGACGAGAGGCTTCACCTGGCGTCAGGTGTGAACAGGCCTGTTTGGTTTCCATGTAAACAGGAGGCCCAATCAGACTGCTGATGTAAATCTCTCCCGCCGGTGCGTTACGCTGCTCTCATACAGGCTTTATTTGCGTTTAAATGTAAACGCACTCCAAAGATTCTTTGTCCAACTCGTCTCCTGCCGCGCCAGACGACGGCGCACCTTGAGCTCGGCTCAATTCGATTTGAAGGCTAACACGCACCGGCAGCTCTCATTGGCTGACGTGGAGAACCAGTCGGGGGGGGGACTTGAAGGTGTAAATTATTTCTATCGTTGTTATTATTAAGTGGGCGACCGGTCATTGTGCTTTGATCCACTTGAGCTGCAGCGTCAAGGCTGTAAAACACAAGCTGGTATAAAAGGTATATTAGTGAGTACAACATGATGTGACACGTGACAAAACGTATTTCTGGTGCACAGAAGGTTCGTTTTAAAGAGTCTTTACGGGAGGTAAACACACAATGGAGAGTTCCAAAAATAAATGTTTTCAATGTGTTCCAGTCCACGTGCTAAAATAAAGACGATGAGCTGAATGAAATCAATTTGGACCCCGTGCTGTTTCCTAGCAACACAATTTTCAATGGCGCCGTATGAACCGCTACGGTCAAGCTGCTGGAGGAGGAGCGCCGTGCGCCAAGGGGGGGTTAGAAATGGCATTAAAGGAAGCGTTCGTCAAATCTCAAACTGCTTCTAATAAGAATTATTATTTCCCATAAATACTGCTGACTCCACATTCTAGTTTGCATAAAAATACATTTAAACAATCCGGCGCTATTTCTTATTCTGAACAGTAGCGTGCATTAAAGGCCCAAAATTCCCACCATGAACAGGCTGTGTAAACGGGTCCGGGGAGGGGAGGGGGGGCCCAGCGGTTCTTCCTAGCCCTGGGGGTCCTTTCGTGTTTCATTCCGGCCCTGTCGGAACATAATAAACACACATACGTCAGGTATCCACGGCGTATAAATATCTATGAAGAAGCATCTAAGAGGCAAACTGAACTGATTCCGATATTCCTTTCATCCTCGTAGCAGACGAGATCTCGGCGGCTACGAATGCGCTCCGTCTCCTGGTTGAGCGATAAACACCCGATAGGCAGAGCAGATATCCGGCGCCGTCAGAGGACAGTGTCTCCACCTGTCGTCTTACCTGCGCGTCTCCATCCCTTACGTGCGTGAACCTGAACACCTGTTCAGCAAGATATCACCGTCTGTAACGCTTATTTATCTCGGCTTGGTGGATTCCTATCTGTTTGGGGGTGGGGGTGGGGGGGGGTGTTATAGATGCAACAAAGACAAGGGAAAAACAGAGGGAGGGGGCGGGGTGGTGATAAACAGAGTTGAGGGGGGGGGTGCTTTGCAATGATAAATCAAGTTCCAGACTAATCTATTTAGCGTGCTCTCACCATTAGCCTGTCAGTGAAACAGCTAATTAATTAACTGATTCTACAATGAAGAGGTTCTGAATGAGCCCATTTAGATAATTACTGCGAGGAGCCGATCGGGCCGGGCCTTGACAACCGCCACACGGGATCCGGCGTTGGCAGCCGCCCTTCACGCCAGGCCTGGCCTGGCCTTCGTCGTCGTCACACATGCAGCGTGATGACATCATCAGCGACTGCGAGGTCGACACCGGAGCGCCGACGTGTCTCGACGAATTAAAAGCGCAACCTGCCGACTCGGCGGGATTCCAGATTGCTTGCGAGAGTTAGCTGCTAACCGCTACCAGCAGCAATTTTTTTTAAATCTCCCAGTGGTGAGTCACGTGCAAAACGTGCACCAGCGCAAATGTGGCTGCACACATCTTTGAATTGTGTCACTAAAATTGCATCTGAGTTCATGCGTGGGACCAGCGTGGTATTAGGCTCCGCCCACAGTTGGAGAAAACAGATGCACAAATGTCACGTTTTTTGTTTCATTTAGGAAGATTTGATTTTCCAGATCCACTAATCACTAATCCAATCACTCCGTGCCTCCGTGCCAAACTAAAACGATTTAGTGAAATCCGCCAAGAATCTTTTGATAGAAGATAATAAAAAGGAAAACACAACCTCTTTGGTGGACCTTTACGAGACCGGAAACGTGGGCGGTTAGAAAATACCACAAGTATGAAGAGTTGTTGCCATGGTAGCGACATCTCATCTTTAAAGGTTGGAACACAAACGTCTACGAGTTACTACAGGAAGTTCTGTTTCCAGAGTGGAACAGAATGATCGACGCACGCACACACACACCAACACACACAAACACTTCTGGGTGATGGGAAAAGATAATGAGCAAAAATACAAACGGTGCATGATGAGATTTTCTTTTTCCAATGATGGCTGTGACAATTATCGGGATCATTGGTTGCAAAGTTAATAAAATCTGTTCACATCATTTTTTATTTTTTTGGGGGGGGGGGGGGGTAATTTCATTTAACCTCATGTGGATTCTCAGATTTGAAAATGAAATAAATAGAAATAATTCCTTCTATCAAAGTTGCACGGGATTGCGCCGATGTGAAATCTGTCTGAACAGAGGAGTCAGAGCAGCTTCTCCTGGATTTCTGTGGCGCTGACTTTATGAGTCCGACTGAGGTCGGGGATTAAACGAGTAGAAACTCACACGTTGATGGAAGACGTTCCTCGTTTCTGGAGTTTCGGAATGATATCCTATTTTTAAAAAAAACAATGACATTCATCTCCTAACGTTTGTTTGTCGTCTTTTGGGGTTTCGTTGTCACATTTTGGTTCTATTTGCATTTCATTTCCAGTTCGCTGGTCAGTCGTTGGTTGGTTGGTTGGGTGGTTGGTTGATTGGTTGGTCTTCACTGACCGGAACCAGGAATAACAGAACTATTTCTGCTTTCATCCGACCGGCTTTGTGCGGCTGAACGAGACGTCGGCCGGCCGTGATCGTCTGAGCTGATGACGCCCACGGGGGCCACACACTCGCCCTCGCCGCCCCGTCCCGTTCAAAGTGTGGGAAAGCTGAGCTCCAGACCACAATCCGAGCACAATGACCCAAAAGGTGGTTATCTCACCGCCGGAGTCACCGGCCAGGGTTTTGTCCCGTCACCTTTATTCGCTCAAACAGCTGCAGACGGCTCAATCCACTCTATCGGATCAGAGCGCCGCGCTCCATATCTCCCCTTTTCCCTCCTTTTCTGTTCCCTTTCTCTCAATAACGGTCAATCCCGCATCAATACACAAGGCTCCTTTCACTCCATCAATTCCCCGAGGTGGCCTCATTACCCCGGGGTGTTTTGTTTGTTTGTTCCTCGGCTGGAGGAGCTGAATTGAGCAGCCGGCAGGGGTGGACTGGAAGGACAGCAGTGGCCGACGAAGGGGGGAGAGGGGTGATGATGGTTTTAGAGGGGGAGCGGGGGTCACAGGATGGGGTCATAGGATTCTGGTGCTGATGCCTGCATCACTAATGAAAAGAGGGAGGATTAAATGATGCTGATGCTGGGGCGGTTACGTAGGTCAGATTGGATATACTGTCCTGGATTAACGATCTAATCTGACCCCAAACTTTGAGAGCCCCCCCCCCCAATTACTTCTAATCGTACTTGTAATGGAGTATTGTAGAGCAGCTACTTTTACTTTGGTAAACTTTGAATGAAACTTTCCCCTTTGCCCCGAGAAACCTTTGAAAACTCTGCCTCGTTTTTTCTTTTTTTTTCCTTAAAAATTCTCTTTGACCACACAAAGAAAAGCCCCTCATATCTGCAGCGCCCATTTTTCTTCTGCTAGCATTCCTGAATAGTTTTACACACATGCACACACACACACACACACACACACACTTTGCACCTTGTGAAGGACACGCAGGCAGATTAATTACCAGAAGTACGTCGTTTTAAATCTGGTGGAAGGACAGCCTGTTGTTCCTGCAGAATGGGTTGTAATTAAAGGAAGCTGAGCCGCGGCGGCGGAAAAGGCCACACATCAGCCCCTCGTGGGCCCGGGCGCCATTGCTGGGAATTTATGGCCCTCTTTCACGAGTGTACGTGCTCGCTCGCGTCCAACGCTAAATCTCAGAGTCACCTGCAGCGTCTCGCGCCGCCGAGCGGCTAGCAGCACGGTGGCAAAGAAACGTAAAATGCTCGGTATGAGACGTCAGCGCCACGCGTCGGATTCTAGAGTCGCAAACTAAAGCTCACAAACAGGAAGTGGTTTGGCGAGCTCTCCTCCCTGGACAGAGAGCGGATTGATTTTCCACGACTCCGTGAATCGGAACAAGCTCAAAGTGTCTACTTCACCAGGCAATGATCACCGGATGCAACCTCCTCCACTCCCTTTCTCCCTCCTCCTCTGGTTTCTATTGCATCTCTTTCTCTCCCTTTCCCACATTTCTTTGTCATCACATCCTCTCGTTTCGCCCCCCCCCCCCCCCCCTCCTCCCTTTCCTCCCCGTATCTCCCCGCCTGCCTGTTTCTACCTCTCTGTGCGTTTTTACACCTTTTTTTTTGCTGTACGGTTCTTTCCCTATCGCTCCATAAAACGCTCCTTCTCCCCGCTGCTTTCTGACATCTCCTCCTGCCACCTCCATCCATCTCCTCCTCCTCACTCTCCCTCCCACTCCCTCTCTATCCCCACCCCGACAGCCGTCCCTCCCCAACCGCCACATCCACCACCTCGCCCGCTCTCACAGCCGTTCGCTCCGTTTTTCTGAACGTGAGATTTGCCTAACAATAAGTGGCTCTGCCCAAGGTCAGATAAGAGAAGCGCAGCCCAGGAAGCCGCGGCAACCGCTTCTTTCATCCCGTCTCTCTCTCCTCACAGCTTTCGAATTATCGCTGCAGCACATAATAATAATTACTGAGGACGGCAACATAGAGATAAGAATGCAGGAGCTCAAATGGCGAGAGAGAGAGAGAGAGAGAGAGAGAGAGCGAGGGAGGAAAAGGGGGACAGCTTGGAGAAATTATAGAAGTAAGAAGGAGCATGGTAAAAGGTATATTATAGAGAAACGGGGATTAGATGACCTCAGAGGGAAAGAGTGAGAGAAGTAGAGAAAAGTGAATTTAATTGTTTTAATATAAGGCTGGTGTTTTTAATTTATTTTTATTCCATGAGAATAGCAACACGCTAGCTCGCTACGCTCGACACCGTCACCCAGAGAGGATGCTGACACACACTCGGCCTGCTACACGCTCACGCATCATGCCTACGTCCAATCGCAGGTTTACACGAAAACTACTGGATGGACTTCTGGGAAAGTGGGAAGACAATATCCCGACAGGCCCTGCAGGTTCCACGCCATCTGAGCACGCCGTAGACGTAACGAAGCACAAATGTAACCTAACATGAATCTAAATAAAGCCGCCGCTAATTCTGAGGCCTTAAACTGTAACCGTGGCGGCGGCGCATCAGACGGCAGCTTCATCTCCGTGAGCCGTTTGGAATGAAACGGCAGAAACGAGTTATTAACGAACGTCTCGGTGCTTCGAGGCGCGCGGCGAATCAACAAGCAGAATCCCGATGACTTCCTGCCTCGCTCAAAGCCCGTCCCGTCGGTCCACGGCGAGGCGAGGAACCTGGCGGCGCCCAAACAAAGGAAATTGCTTTTTTCTTTTTTAATGCTGGCATGCGGCTTGGCAGCATTTCTGCACCTGTGACAACGCGCCGCTCGCTGTCGTAGCAGGCCTGCCCGCCGTAGGGGTTAAATTGCCATTTTGCCACGAGATGAAGTGTCCTCTGAATTGATTCTATTTCCACAATCGCTCTGAGAAAATGAAGAAAGGAGGACGATTTCTGTTTATGCGTCGCGACACCTGCGACGCGCGGCTCCTCTGCCGAGCTAACCGCTGAGCGCATGCTAAAGCCGTCGTGCGACATGCGGTGGCAGACAGAACGGCGAGATGTCCAGGTGCTGCGATTAGCTTAGCCTGCAGGAGGCCCCGCCCTCCGCCGGCCGTCCTGCCCCTCCTGACCCCTGACCTCCAGATCTGAGGGGGCGCAGTAAGCCTCCTCGCCCCCGAGCCGCTGCCGCACGCGCACCTCCAACCCCCAGAGGACCTGCTATCAGCTGGGCTGAGCCCTTCTGCACCAGCCTGATAGCCACGCGGGATTGGAGGGCGGGGCGGCGGCGGGGTGGGGGCTCAGAAAGCCGTGATTTACAGTGAGAGACAGATGGAGAATAAGAATCAGAGGCTTTCTCTGTTTCTGTTTGTTGTCGCTGTCCGTCCCCGTCTTCGCACGCACCACCCGTGTGTGTGTGTGTGTGTGTCCTTCTCGCTCTGTGATGATTATCACCAAAGTATTGCTGCTTCAAAAACGATGGCAGATTAGCCCCCACCTTACCCGTTCAAGCCCCCCCCCCCCTCCATGTTTCATCCCATCTCTGCATCCAGCCTTCGCCCCGGCGTCGCCCCTCAGAGTGTCGGGCCATCGTAATGCCACTCTTCTTATCTCCGCCGTCACCCGGGTGACCCGTGAACTCGCCATCAAGGGGAGGGGGGAGGGGAGAGGGGGAGGGTTTGGGGAGGTTGAACGGGTGACGGGATAGCAGATGAGGGAGGAAGGAAGCGGAGGCGTTGAGTTGAGTTCTGAGTGCACCGACATTTCAAAGACTGGACTAAACTTTATGCCGTCTGATGTGTTGCGTATACAAATGTCTCTCAGATCTATGATTTCAATCTTAATCTGAGATTAATCTGAGATTTAATGACGAACGCATCCGGATCCGTCAACAACTACTTCATGAGATTTAAGACAAAAGCAGCCAACGGAGGGATCCGATCAGAAAATGCTGCGAAAGCCTCGACACCTGCTGAGAATCTGACGGCGACTGATCTGCAGGTTCCTCCCGTTCCTAATCTCTGATCGCCGTGATTTGAGCTGGCGTCCTGCCGGCGTCCTGCTGGCGTCCTGCCAACGAACGGCGGCTAACCCTTCAAAAAGTCATCATGTGGCTGCATTGATTAAAAGACGAGAGAACTTATTATGCATTAAAGCGTCATGTCAAAGCCCTGGCACAGCCAGATAGCGGCCTTATCTCGCCTCTACCTGATAAGGGACAACATGGGGGGGGGGGGGGGGTGAGCAGGAGGAGAGCGCTACAAGATGGGAGGAAGGGATGAAGGGAGGAATAAGAAGGGAGGGAGAGAAACGAGAGTACATTGAGAGCAGAGGGGAGGGAACGAAGAAATTGAGAGGGATGGTCGGCAAGACGGGGGGGGGGGGGGGGGGGGCCTTCAGGGACATCTAATGTCGTCTCTGTCACGGCAGAGACCCTCGTCGACCTTCTTTCTCTTTTTACTGCCATTTGCATTTTTGGCTATTTTCTTAGCCGCTGTCCAGCGGTCTGTCTGACGTTCTCCTTTTTTTTTGTAACCCTCCTCCTCTCCTATTTCTCCCTCTCTCTCTCTCTCTCGCTCTCCCTCTCTCTCTCTCCTGTAGGTCTTTGAAGGGAGGTCATGAGGGAGACAATGCAAACACAGGCCGGCTGAATAGAGAATGGGAAGAGGACAGCTGTTGGAGATGACAGCGATGGCTGTTAAAACGCAATCTGTCTCTCTTCCCACCGGCCTGTTGCAGAGCACACACACGCACCCGCACGCACACGCACACACACGCACACACACGCACACGCACGCACGCACACACACACCCACTGCAGTTCACATCTTTTCAACAGGGCCACGGTGTCACGACGACACTCCCAACTGTCAAACATGAGTGTGAGAGCACACACACTCACGGGCATGTGTCATCACACACGCACATATATGTAAATGCATAAAACACAGCGGCTGGTACATGAAGATACGGTTGCGTGTGTGTAGCGCGTCATAAACGAATGCAGAGGCGACGGTGCAGAGAGAAAAGCTCAAGCATCGTACGACTGGGGACGTAACGGCGTGCGTCTCACGGTGGACGGCGTGGGTCTCACGGTGGACGTCTCACGGTGGACGTCTCACGGTGGACGCCGCCACGTGACGGGGCGGATGAGGAGAAGCTACCTTGAGTTGAGTTTCGAGGCGATTAGTCAACCGGTAATCAGCACCAACAGCTGACTGATGGGAATCAGGAAGAAGCAAAAAGAGGGAAGGGGGGGCTCGCTTTATCTCCAGCCTCCACGCCCCCCCCCCCCCACCTGATGGAGGATGGAGGATCAGGTACCAGCGGTCCCGGGTCGGCCTCCTGTTTGAATATGTGAGCGGTATCTCCGGTTCCACGCGGCGCTGACAGCGGCAGATAAACACGGGCCGGCGCCTCATGATTTATCAACGCGAATTTCACCCCCCCCCCTCCCTCCTTCCCCTCCATCCTTCTTCTCCCCCCCCCCCTCCTTCACCTCCCCTCCATCCTCCTTCTCTTCCTCTCCCTCCATCCTCCATCCTCCTTCTCTTCCGCTCCCTCCCTCCTTCCCACCTCCTCGCCGGTCCACTCATTAACTGGCATTAATGAGAAATAAAGAGATCGCCAGAGTGCGCTGGGCGGAGGTGAAAGAGCGGCATGGCAGCAGAGGAGGAAGACAAAGGAAGGAGGGAGGAGGCAGGAGAATAAATGAAATGAGATGGGCTGAAAGTTAAAACAAGCAGCTAGCTGTGATGTAGTAAAAGGAAAAATATAAATACGCAGAAATATTCACAGCTAGAAAAATACACACACGCACGCACACACACACACACACACACAGTCCACAATTAGACATCTCGCTCGGCTCAGTTTGTGCGATGAGACTCTGGCGTTAACACGTCGTCTTGCCTCCTCCTCTCTCCTTCCTCCCTTCTTTTATTTCATTCCGAGCTGCCCCCTCGCTTCGGCCCCCACTCGGAGCCAGATTTGAGGGGGAAAAAAAGGTGCCAGACATTCAGAGCCGGGATCCACTCTGCTGGAGATGGAGGATGGAGAGGAAGAAATAATGATGAAGGGCTGGAGGTGTGTGTGTGTGTGTGCGTGTGTGTGTGCGCTCTGTTTGGACTGTGTTGATTGGACCTCACCAACCCTTCTTGAGTCTGATTTTGCAGCAGTGTTAACCAGGACCCTGATGTCCCGCCCCTCTCTGTCTTACGTCTGAATTTTAATGTAAATCCATATTTGACTCTTATTTTTTCTGACACATTTCCACTTTGCTGCAGGACGTGACGTCGGCTCCTGATAATGCACCTGTTCAGGTGAGGACTGGAAACGTGCGACGCCTTTATAATCAGAACGCACGACCGTCGAGATACAGATTACTGTCGTAATGATGAAAACAAATCTAAATCTGGGTCTTGGTCAACTTTTATTCACGTGAACGTTTCATGGTTGTTGTATAAAGATACCGAGAACAATCTAGAACCTTTTGGTGCTGATCCAGATCACCATGTAATCCAATTAGAATGAGCAGCTTGGAGGAGGTTTGTGCTCTCCGAGTGATCTCCTTTTTCTTCTAAAACGCACATTCATGCCAGATTAGACGAGATGTTTTCAAACCTTGGATTATTTCCATATCCCTAAACTCGACAGCGCATCAATGTAAAAAAATGAATGAAAGTCCAGCGGTTCTATTTTTGGACCTTATCTCTTTCTGCACGCGCTGCGTATTGATCAGGAGTGTTTTTAACAGACTGCTGTGAGGTCCATTAAACTGCAGTGATGACAAAGCATTAAGAGACTAATGCGTCCCTGGGGGCCCCCCGAAGGGCCGAAGAAGGATGAGGAGGACAGTTCAGCAGACAACACTTTGATCCTTTAAGTAAAGCGTGAGTTTAATGATGGCTGAATGGCTATAATTGATAAATCAGAGATTATCTGATTTTATTAAAAAAACAAAAAACAAAGTGCAACTCCAATTTTCTCTGTAAAAATGCACCTGAAGCTCTTTTCTTGATGGCAGGCCACCCTTTTTCTAAACACATCACTAATGGAGCGCGGTGCCCTCTGCTGGTGGGAGGCCTGTATGTACAGCTCCTCTGTAGAACACATTGAACAGAACGTTTGTGGGCCATCAACCCGCTCCTCTAATTTCATGCTCAGCTGGGGAACCATGTTGACAGTCCATCAGAGCATCACTGGAACAAAACCGCTTCCGTCCACGTTCTGGTGATTGTTTTATTCTCTCAGTCCTTTCACACTTTTATTCTTCTCATCACTACCTTTTTTTTCTACTCACCCTGGACTCCTTTTTCAGCCTCCCCCATTTCCCCTCATCACATGCCCTCCCTCCGTAATTACAATTTAATAATCTTAAATGAGAACCCCAACACGTTGCACGGCTTTAATACAGCCTGTTAATATGAGCGCTAATTTATGGGGGTGGGGGGAGATGGAGGGATGATGGAATGAACGTCGCCCTTCGCAGAAACCATTAGAGTCCTGTCGAAAAGTCTTCCTCCTCCTCATCACAGGTGAACGTCGGTTTAAACAAACCTAAAGCCGGACCACATTGGGGGGGGGGTACATTTTGAACTTTTGGATGCAATGGTGGGATAATGTTCAAGCAGAAGCAAATATATTCCTCCGTCTCCACTTGCGTTCTTTCTCTCCTTCTCCTCCCCTATAGCCTTTCTTCTCCTCTCCACTCCTGTCTTTGTGTTCTGTGCCCCATTTCAGACGCTTTTCAGGCCCTGAAGTGGCGCTTGGCTACGCTGAAGTGTCTGCACTGCTGTGCATGAGCGTGCAATTCACCGACTGTACGTGTGTGTGTGTGTGTGTGTGCGTGTGCCCGAGCCTGCAATTCACCAATTTCACCGCTAATTAGCCCACAAAGGCTGACGGCAGGGAGGTGCAGGGGGGCGGAGGCGGGAGGGTAGGGTGGAGAGGGGTGGCGTACGCGGGAGGTCCAAGCCTGGGGGGACGACGACGCTGGCACAGCTGAGCCACATCACGGGGCCAGACAGATGCCTTTGTGTAGGGGTGTGACGGTGCATATGTCCTCCTGTGTGTCCCGTGGACGGCGTGGACGCTGTGCCTTGCTCTCGGGACGGCTGACTTGGTTGCCGCTGTAGTTCAGCAGGTCTTAACTCCTGAGGCCGGTCCCAGCATGCCCAGTAGTCCCAGTTCGCCTGCTGGCAGAGGCTGCTGGTCCTCTGCCATTGCTGTGTCTGACAGAGAGGGAGACTCGCGTCCCTCTTGCCAATTGTTCCAGGGAGGCGGGCCGCCTGCCCGCCGACGGGCCGTGGAGCTGGTCCAACGTTTTGTTGTTTGTTTGTTTGTTTGTTTCTGTTTGTACAACTCATTAGCACACGTGTGTGCGTGTTAGAATGCATATGTGCAGTTTCATGTGTGGACAGGAGGAGGCTGGACGGTCCTGGGTCTGGAGTCCAATCCAGAACCGTGTCGCTGTGAGGCGCCGGAGCCGACCTCTCGAGCAGGCTGCGCTTCCACCAGCGTTGTTTTGTTTGTTGTTGTGGAGACGATTAGAACCTGGAATCCATTAAAGTCCGGCGACGACCCGGAGATGGATCCTCATCTATAGCTAGGATGTTTTGATTTGGTTCCAAGAAGATCTAGATCCTGATTCACCTTCAGACCAATAACACCTGATTCCTTCAGGAGTTATAGTCCGAGGGTCAAACGATCTGGGGGGGGGGGCGTAACGTGGGGAGCCATCCCGCCTGTTGGGAGGCCTGTGGCGGCGTTCAACATTCAGCTTGTCCCGCCTCACACTGACAACAGCGTTTGTTTGTCTCCTCACCTCCAGAAGTCGATATTTGCTGCTCTGTGGAGACAAGAGGACACCGAGGGCTCTGTTTTCATGAACCCAGCCAGATTGCAGCCCTGCCGAGAGCGTCCGCAGCACGCCAAAGGCGCTTCCTGCAGCTTGGTGTCCAGGCTTCCGCCGTGCACCTGTGGCACACTCGGGCAGGAGGATGCATTTAGATGAGCGCGTCAAGCCAATCACCTTCACCGCTCCAGCCGGGTGGAGATGCGCCGAGGAAATGTTCCGAATTATTCCACAACCAAGAGGAGGTTTGTGTGTTTTTATTACCTCCACCAGGGAGGTTCTCTTTGTCTGTTTGTTTACGGAAAGCCTGCTGGGTGGATCTGGATGAAAGATAATCCGAAGATGGGTTTAGATCCCATTAAATTTTGAGAGCGATTCGGATACAAAAATAAACTTGATTTTCTCATTTACTTATAATGGAGGCCTTTTCCCAAAAAATTATATCTTGTAAAATCTACGTTCAATTCACTCACCAAACATCCCAGTCATAAAGGAGTCCGATACGAACCAGCAGGAAAAATGGCTTCTGGATCTGATCCAGAATCAAGTCAGGAACAA
The DNA here is from genome assembly GCF_040956055.1 of Brachionichthys hirsutus. Classification (NCBI taxonomy): domain Eukaryota; kingdom Metazoa; phylum Chordata; class Actinopteri; order Lophiiformes; family Brachionichthyidae; genus Brachionichthys; species Brachionichthys hirsutus. Next base: position 2,200,698 of record NC_090915.1, on the reverse strand, counting down.
ATATTACATTTGAACATCAAAACCATTTATGGATTCAAGAATCAGTTAAAAATAACTCTGATTCCCTTTTACTTTTCATGGTTGGTGTATAAAGAACAATCTCGAACCTTTTGGTGCTGATCCAGATCACCATGTGGACGGTGTAGATCCAGTTAGGAGTAGAATGAGCTGCTTGGAGGAGGTCTGCGCTCTCTGAGTGATGTGAAAATACTCTGGGAATTAAATAATTTGTCTTTTTTAATTCTCACGTTACCAAATAAAGCTGGTGCCGGCCAACACGTTTATCAATCCATCAATGATGGGAGAAATGATGATAGATTTTACTCCCCTTGAATAGAGCGTAATAAATTGTTATAGCAATCAGCTGCATCGAACACGTTACCCGAAAACGAATGATCCAGCTCCCACAGATTTACTGAGCAATCAGAAACCATGGAGAAGGAAGATCTCAGCGAGTTAAAATTCAGACGCATCTGGCTGGAGAGAAAAAACGGAAGTGCAGAGTGACAGTTTTCTCCAGATGCCCATTTAGCAGGCTGCAGCGAAGGCGGACCGGGCCCCCGTGTGAGTGATGGCTTCCTTGCCCTGTCTATTCTCGCCGGCTCACCACTGATGGATTAAGGCTCTGGACAGGTTTTAGACCTATTGATCTCACCTGCCATGGCTGCTCACATCAGCCGGTGTACATGGGGGGGGGCTGAGGGAGGGGGTTAAAGATGTTTTTTACTCCTGAATGGTTGAAACTTTTTTTTTTAAGTGGGCTCATGGTGATTAATCTGAATGCTTAATTAGCTTGCTGCTTTGTAGAAGAAGAAGGTGTTCGCTATTTAGCTACTAATTAAGTGAGTCGACCTATTTCTGCAGTAAATTAAAAACAGCTTGTTTACTATTGTTTGAAACAAGCCGAAAAGTACAGTGGAGCTCAATGTTTGTCAGATTCATTATCGACTGTGAAAATCAGCCTCTAATCAAAAGACAAAAAGAAACACAATTTAAATTCAGTGTCTTAGCCTATCTGCGTATTAGCGCAACAAAATCCTCCGCCAATGTGTGCTGAAAAAAATGAAATAAATAGTTTCCGTCCTCCTAAAGGACAACTTGTTTTTTTTCTCGCCACACGCGAAGAGAACTGAATTTAGTGAGCACATGTGAAAACACCCGGGGCCATGTTTGTCACCGCGGAGTCGCTATGGCAACTCATTTCCATGCGGTGGACTATCACCAGCCTCCATGCCGGCTTATCTAACTAACTGATAAATAACACAGTCTGTCACAATGATAACAAGGTCAACTCAATAGGCTGACCGGCAGCGATGTTTTCCCTAAAGCGTTGAGCAGTTGCATCTGACGCCGGCGCTGACCTCCATGCTAATGAACAAAACACAGAGAGGAGAGAGCGAGAGCGAATGAATATGAATGAAATGAGAAACACGCCTCCTTTAAATACCCCCCCCCCTCGCCTCTCTCCTTGCCTCCTCCACTCCTTCCCTCGCCCCTCTTTCCCCTCCTCCCGTCACATTTTACTCTCTAACGCGTGGTGAATTTAATAAATATATGCAAATGTGTGCTGTGGAACATGACGAGTGTAAATCAGGCGAGGATGTTCTTTGAGCGCTGCCGAGATTGAGGCTGAGAGCTGACCCCGGGTTAATCATTTTTCACTTCCCTATCGCATTCAATTCTGCAGCCTCTCTGTGTGTGTGTGTGTTCCAACATGCATGTGTGTGCTTCTAGTTCTGTGCTGGTGGAGCAAATACACAATTCACACCAAACTTTGTGCACGATTAGGATAATATTTATTTTCAAATTTATGCAAAATACATATCTTTAAACCACGTTGAATCAGAATGTTGGTGTTTCACATGTTTGCTTTAGATTTATTTCCTCTGTGGTCTGTTTGAACATTTTAATTGAAGTGACGACGTGTCTCTTTTAATTGCCCTTTGTGCTATTTTTTTTAATGCAGCGATCAAAGGGTGGAGTTCAAACAGCGTTGTGCGCGCTCGCTTCCAAAGGCTAATAGAGAGGAACGTTTTTTCATTGGCTGTGAACTTCCTGTCCTTGTTCCTGTTCGAGACCTCATCCTAAACCGGGTGGACTCAGATTGAGGAACATGTTGCACAGGTATGAGGGGTGTGTCCAAATCGGGGTAACAGCGTCTTACCAAAATGCAGATTTAGCCTGAAATGCTACACAAGACACGCTGCCAAATGGAATGTTCTGCTCAGAGCGGATCATCGCTGAAGGATCAGTCGAGAAGGAAACAATAATCTCATCCCGCGGGTCGCCCCGGACGATCCGGCTGCTCCATCGTGTCCTCATAAGTAGTCATAGTCATGGGTATAAACAGCCATTCAGCCCGTAATGATTACTTAAGTCCTTTGTTTCGGTTTCCCTGCTGACAGATTGTTGATTACGGGATAAACAACACAATGCTAGCACGCTAACGGTGTTGTAAACGGGTCAGAGGGAGGCTTCCTGGACCGGTGCTTAATTACCTGTCTGTAGAACCGTGCACACATCACTCACCGGTATCATATTATGGGATGTATTTCATGCAGCTGTTGTTGGCGGTGGCTGCCTGTGGACCTGAATCAGAGATTTGACGAACGGCGATGAGTTTGCGTGCGCCTGAGCTTTGACCTTGGTTTTTGGTGGAGCCGCTGCCTCCATCATCTGCTGTTCTGTCTGACAGCAGGGACTTTATGGTGCGTTCAAGTACACCCAAATGTGCACCGCCAGCATATCAAGCGGCGACAGGGAAAGGGACGTGTGCTGAAGGTGCAAGAGCGTCCCGTCGAACTGTTGTTGGAAACGCATTAAACGTGGCGTGGAGACGAAAGCGAGATGCTCCACGCTAACTTTGCAGAATTCCGTGTGTCTTCTTCTGCTGCTCGTCTTTATTTGATCTTTGATAACCTTCATCGTACAAACTAAAATAGCGTCCAGCTAAACGTGCTTCTGGAAATCCCTATTCTGCATCCGAGGCATCGAGCATGCTGGACAGCGAAGAGCGCTGAGCCGTTTGTGTTCCCCGCTTACGAAAGATTAGCGCCCTAAATCAGCCGACTGCTCATTCCGGGCGACTCGTGTTGCGTGTAGCTGAGAAACGATGACAACAGCATCATTGTTGTGCGTTGAAAGCAGCACATTACTGTCTGAACTAAAGATGTCCCGGGCTCGGGACGCGTATCGGATGTGTGCCGCCTTGAAGATGGTGCGCATAATCCCATTATCGGCTGCTGACGTGTAACGAGTCGTCTAGGTAACGCATCGCTGAGGCCTCGGGATTTGGTTTTAACCTCATCGATAACGTTGCTTTAAAAAAGAGAAGCCTTGGTAAAGTTTTCTTCAAAACTGACAACAAATGCATCCCGCGAAGACTTGAACGCTGCTTTTAATGCTAAAGTAAGGTAATTCTAACGAGCACACCCTGCGTTGGTCTCTCGCCGGCGTCCCACCAGCGTCCCCCCAGCGTCCTTTGTCCTCTGAGCTGATGAAGACAACAGTCGTACCTTTGAACCGACACTTTACAACGCCATCAAGCCACAGAGCGTTTGTTTTGTGTGACCTGAGACAAGCTCTAGCGCTTCTCGCGGTAAACATCAGCAGAGGAAAAACCTTTTAAGAGGCTCGCCTGTCTGTTTGGGACCGCCCCCCCCCACAGAGCGCCGTCGCCATACGTTCGCCGCATTCCATCACCGCTCCTTCCAAATGACCGCTGCTAATCAAACGTAATTTACTCGCTATCTCAGCCCCCTCTTCACAGCCCTTCTCACCCTCACCCATCCTCACCTCATCCCGGTAGCCCCTCGCCCAGGGCCTGTTGCCAAGGCAACCAGCATCTCATTTCTGAAGTGTCAGTTTGCATTATTGTCTTCACGCTTTCCAGCAATAACTCCCCTCCCTCTCTCTCTCTCTCTCTCTCTTTCTCTGCCTTGTTGTGCCGTCTCCCTTTCCTCTCCTTTCTGGTACTTTATAAAAAGATTCTACACCATCCACTCAAATTTCCCTCCCGTGCTCAGGTGAACATGCAAACAATAGATCACACGGAAAATCTGAGGCTTCAAAAAAAAAAGAAAAAAGCTCCTGTGTGCCGTATATGAAATATTTCATCTAAAAATGGCTTTGTACCGTTTATCTGTACCCTGAACTGAAGGAAGTAAACACCAGAACTGACGTGAAAAACAATCAACGCACAAAAATTGCATCAAAATAAGGCGAGTCAGTCTTTTAGCTCTCATTTAGCGCTAATACTTGCTGCGGCGTGTTTTTCTTAGGACTTCAGCTTTCAGTACCATATTTTGCTTCATATTTTGCTTGCATATTTAGTTTCAAGACTTTCGCTCCATAATTTCTGAAATGTGTCGGTGGTCAAAAAGACCAAGTATATAGTTCCAACATTAGAGCTGTAGCCATCGGCTCCAGGTGTTGGGACAGGGGTAGCTCACACTGACGCTCTCTATGGAGCGTCGTGGTTCCGGTTCCTTTCAGCTCATTGGTTGCGTTTTGTCGGCACATAAAACTTTACGGTATATTTTACTTCAGCTTTTTTCTGAACACAGTCGAGTAGTTAGCATCAGCCGCTAAAGCCCAATCCTAGTTGACCCCCTTTGCCCCCTGATTGGTGCGCACCTGTGTGGAGGGGTGTGCCCCGTTTCTTTAGGCGATGGAGGGGTAGGGGTCAGCTCACATTTCTTAGATGACCTTCGACCGCTGCCCCTTGTTACTCTGCTCAGAGTCCGAGGACACCGCGACGGACTGGTAGACACCAAAACAGAGCTAAAAGACACAACACAATCTGTGACGTTTGTATTTTTAATATATCTACATGTACATTCAGCCTTTGTGAAACACTACAACCCCGTTTCTGTCAGAGAGGCCTTCCGTCGGTAGGTCGCGTCTCCGTCTCGAGGGCACGAGGATAAAAGGAGTCGTCCTTCGTTAAGACTTTAAAAACCACTTGAGGCACATTTGTGCCAAAATAAAAATGGCTCGACTCACTCAAGCTTCTCCAAACACTCGCATGAACCCCCTGGGTTCGCACCTGATTCAATGCCCCGACTACTCCCCAGCACGATGCTGATTCTGGCCACATGGGGGCAGCAGAAACAAGCTGTGGAAAATACTTTGAGCAGAGTATTTCTCATCTTGAAAGATTGCTTTGAAGGAAAAGGATGGATTTGCGGTCGGCCTACTTACGTCACGGTCTCCCCCCAATGTGTTTGCAGTACGGTGTCCATGCATGCAGGGAAAACTGTCTCCACATCCAATGGCTCAAACTGTCATTCTGGGCAGTGAAGTGAAGACAGCGAAGACAAATAAAGTAATTATCACTGGTGAATGCAGTAAATGTATTCATGGAGAAAAATGCAGAAAATGTAGTTATGCGTGAAAGTAAAGCAGGCAGGTATCACTAAACGCTAAACAATCGCCCCCCCAGGTGGGTGCTTGAACGCGGCGAGGTGCTCCTACAGAGCGGGCTCCGGTTCCTGAAGAGTTTCTGAAGGTCTTCAGTGAACGTTACCTGTGATCTCATCCTCATTAACAGCTGAGAACACCGTCGTGAAGTGTCGATCGCCTGGAGACGGCGTGCCGGGACGCGTCTGATGTCGAGGGGAAGGAGACGTTCCTCCAAACGGAAGCCGGGAGGGGGCAGAGCGGGCTGGTCGGGTGTCACGCCGTGACGTGCCAGATGTTTCCGAAGGCTTGGGGGGGGGGGGGGTAATTACATTTACACCTGTACACCTGGCTGGATGAGCTCAGCTGTATTTCAGATCTCATCTTTTCTCGCTCCGTCCCGTGATGCTCAGACGTTTACAGTGCGCTCCCTGAAGGACTCCCTTTAAGGTGAATTAATCGGGATTTATCCCCCCCCCCCCCCGATTCCATGGCACTTTAAAGCACGTCTGTTTCCGACATTCGTGTCGTGTCCATCTGTGTCTCCTCTTTCGTGTCCCGTCCAGCCCGGCCCGTTCAGGCCCGAGGCCCCCCAGGACCTGGAAGGTTAATATTTGAAGGAAGGATGGCCCATAAATATGAGCAAAGGGACTTTTAATTAAATAAGCACTTCTTAAATATACTCCTGGGTCCGCTGCTTTTGTTTAAGGATGATTGATTGACGACTGTCTCTCCAGGCAGGACCATTAGTCTCGCCGTCCTCCGTCCCTCCCCATCTCCTCTCTATTTCTCCAGCTCTGCCAACATCTCTGCTCTCAATTACACTCCCTCTCTCACTTCTCATTTTCTTCCCTCCCTCATTCATCCCACCTCCTAATTCTTTGTGTGTGTGTGTGTGTGTGTTCTCCACGCGTCTGCCGCCCTTCCTTTTCCCTTTTCATCACCCCACATCCCTCTCTCTCTCTCCAGAGGCCCATATTTCTCCAAACTCATGACAAGGTAATGAGGCCACGTTAAATCCTGCCACGCCCCGGAGCTACATCAGAAGGTGGCGAGGCAGTTCCGGACCCCGCCTGGCCGGGCTGCCGCCTCGTCTGCTTCCTCCACAGAGCGAGGCATCTGGCGTCGAATAAAAAAACTTTCTCATCTGCAGAACTACGCGACGGGCCGAAGACAAAATGAACGCTATACCTCTCCGGCCATCCGGCTCCTCGCTTCCTGTCCGTCTTCACCGCTATCGGCGCCTTCCTTCCCTTCCGTCCTCCGGAGCTGTGCTGCAGCAGCGGTCGGCCATGCTCTGCTGATTTCTAGCTGGAAGATGGGGATCAGCAGGGGAGCTCAGCCTGGCTGTGGGCAGCTGAGCTGTGGACACTCTCACACACACACACACAAAGAAAGAGCTAGAAACTCTCTGTGAGCGTTTCGTGTCCTTGGATGGTGTGTCGTGTGGATTAAATACAGGAAATCACATGATTTCAAACTAGAAAAGCACTCGGAGGCCGCAGACCTCAGCATCTTGGTGAAGGCAGCAGAATCAGAACCTCCTTTGTGGAGGTAATCAGAGAGACTAAATCGTTTTGTTGTGAGAATTTACCCTGATTTCACCTGGATCTGTTTCCTCAGGTGTTAAAGGTAGAAAAAATCCATTGATGCTCCGATGTGGAATCGACTCAGCTATAAGACGACGCTTGTTACAAATCTCCATCTCCAATATTAAATCATGACTGGAATTAATTAAATGAAACTAAATTAGAGGTGGAACAGCTCCATGTCAGCGACACAAATAAAGAATCGGCTGAATAATGTGCACGAGTACGTCAATGCAACAAACAGGAAGTGATCAATAATATGAGAGTGGACATATCATTTGAGACGGAATGCTGCAGCTAAAGGCCAAAATCTTACATGGCCCTCCTGCTGTCTGCAGTTTAACTTTCAGATATTAGATTGACTTTATGCAGAGACAGAATACTCACAGGAAACGAATGGTACCTCAGAATCATTTGAAATGCAGTACTTGCGTACTTTGGAATGGAATAATTAGGCGTTAAAAACAGTCAAATCTGCAAAACACCTGACGAATCGCTGCGCATTCATTGGCACGCATCGATCATGCGAACTGAACAACATGTTTACCAAACACTTTAATGACACGGCTGCAATCTGCAACGCAAACAGAGAGCTTGACTTTGTGTGTGTGTGTGTGTGTGTGTGTGTGTAGGTGTGGGATGGAGAGACTCTCCATGGAGAGAGGAAGCAGGAGAGGAGGCAGGAGAGGAGGCAGGAGAGGTGACGGCGCGATGGTGGAGGCGGAGGAGGGAAAACTCTCGGAGGGGAGGATGGAGAGAGAGACGATGTTTGCGCTCCCAGTGTTGGACGGAGATGCAGGTGAAGGAGGCTGCAGGTGAGGACGAGAGGGAGAGGAGGAGAGGAGGAGAGGAAAGGGGGGGGGGGGGAGGGCGGCGTATTAAAAATGCAGCGGTGGGGAGCAGGCCGGGGATTCACAGTAATTAGATGACAAAACGGCAGCGGGCTGGAGATGAGAGAGAGGGGTCACACACAATGCCACCGCCGCCGGGTAATTTGTAAGTGTCAATCACCAGCCGGCCAGGGGGGTGGCAAGGGAGGAGGGGGGGGGGGGGGGGGTAGTGTGTGCAGGGAGGAGGCGACAGAAGGAGTGAAAATACGGAGAGTCAGAGGGGACAGAAAGAAAGCTGTTAGAGAGACAAAGAGAAGACGAGGAGAGGTGACATCCTGTGTCTCACATGGAGGGGACGGTCTGGGACGGGGGTCCTCCAGGTGGCTGTTGTCTTTACTGCAGGTCGTTTTCACAGCATTGCATCAGTTCAGTATCCCAACATAAGGATGAAAGAATCCGACCGGCTAATGAAAAGCCAACTTGCCCCAGAGAAGCCCGTTTCGCTTCCTGGAGGACATTTGAGAACGCCCACAAAATATATCGACAAGCCTTCCAAGGATTTCAGTGGAGTTTCAGGATGGATCCCGAGTCGGGGAAGAGTCCATTGAAGTTTGAAGTGATTCAGGAACGGAGACGGAGCTTCGGAATCACTTTGAACTTTTTATGAAAATATTCCAGCATGGAAAACTCACGATGTTCCACAACTTTGGCAAATGGATCCTGATCTTAAATGTATTTATGGTGATATTAGGATAATCCAGACGTCCTGGGTCTAAAACAGGGATTCATGTGAGGCGATTCTCATCCAGTTTGGTTGGAGGAAGTGTTCCGGATCTTAAGATGGGGGGTCACAGTACGGCAACAGAGAAGGGACATTATACTACCACCAATATGTAGCTGCATGTAGCAGATAAAAAATATTATAAATAATTAATTGTTTTATTTGTTCTTCTTTTATCAAGCGGAAGAACACGTTTCTCACTGGAGAGGAGAGTCGAGGCTCGGAGCAGGGACTCACCCATGAGGCTCCATCAGCTCCTCCAAGGCCACGCCTCCCGCACGACAGGTGGGAATCAGTTCACGCGTGTTTAGGCAAAAAAAAAAAAAAATCAACACCAACATCTGCACCTGGGGAAAAAATAGGAGCTAAATAGACAAGAAATCAACTCTGACTTCAGAGCAGTGGATCCGTCCACGCAGGAAGATTGTCTTAACTCGTCTTCCGGGGAAGGTGGCGCAGCGGGTAGCACGGGTCGTCCTGGGATGCTTGTTTATAAATAAAACAGATTCTGCTTCTTTGTTTATTTTTTGGAGGAAGCTGCAAAAAAAATACAATAATTTCTATGATCAATTATTCTGTTAAATTGATCCTTTCAACGTTAAAACGTGGAATGAGCGGGGAAAAAATACGTAATCAAATCTCGATGATTTTATAATTATTATACATAGAGAGCAGGAAAATGTTTCATATTCTCCCAAAAATGTTTTGTGTTGGGGCGCAGCATTAACCCGAGCCGGATCAGCTGTGTGTGTGTGCGTGCACGCGGCTCTGTGAGTGACAGACAGGCGGGGGCTCTTTCATGTCTTTCACACTGGGAACAATGGGGCTTGGCTTTTCTCCAGCGAACCACAAAGGCCGAGCGCTGCAACAACCCGCGCGCGCGCGCCCGTGGACGGCCGAACCGACGCACGGCGCTAAAACATGTATCTGCCTTTACACATGCAAAATGCTGGCGTGTCAGTGACATGACATGACATAACAGCGCTGACATAGCGGTTCCTGGGGGGGGATTCCGCCTGCTGTTATTTTTAATCATAAAGACAACAAGCATCCAGGTGAGTAATCCTCTTCCTCATGGGCTGGTGCGACCTCCAGGTGACGTCATCCTCTGGGATGATGGTGCAGCGGGCTGACGTGATTCTGACCCATCCCAGGTCGCCTGTCCCAGCGAGCTTAGCGTTTGGCGCATCATTTCCTCCCCCATTCCCAATCAGACTTTTTTTTAATGTTATTTTATTTATCTATTGAATGCATTCATAAACAAACATCTTAATTCCGGTAGCAAAACAAACAAACAAACAAAGAGGAAAACTTTGAAACGGACACGTAAAAAATGTTTTCTGAAACTCCTGCGCCAACAAAATCGACTCTACAGGTTTAAAAGTTCCCAAACTTTACAGTCAATAAGCGTTAATTAAATATGCACAATAAGAGGCAATTATTAGTTCTCACTGTCGAAACACAGACGAGAGAATATTCATGTAATAAAAGCGAGACAAAGGCAGAACAGTAACCTCTGTCTCCGCGGTAACGGAAAGGGAGATTGCTGCATGCAGCAGCGCATCGACACAAAACACCTTCAGGAGAGTTTTAATTGGGAAATGATTCAACGCGGTTTTATTCTTTAGTTAGCAATCAGCAGCCGCTTCCTTTGACTGCTGCTGCACGCTTTCTTTCCAGAGTGAGGAACACTAAATCCGAACCGTGGGGTCAGGGCCGCCGGTTCTACCGCCGGTTCTACCGCCGGTTCTACCGCCGGAGCGAGAACAAGGCCAGACGCCAGAATAGTCTATTGACAAAACGACTAATGTGGTGCCGAGGGACATTTAAATAGTTGGATGTTACAGAAGCAGAATGAATGGGTCAGGGGCCTCACCTGATTGGTTGGTTATTCTGTGACCCCAGCAAGCCCCACCTCTCGTCCAATGGCAGCAGAGATAGAGTCCATTCATCCGTCCGTCAGTCACCGGGTGGTTACAGCGACCGCGTCTTACCTCTCTGGGGTCAGAGGTCACGTGGAACGAACCCTAACCCGAACCCAGCCTTCTTCTACATTTTTCGTGAGTCACAGCGACAAACGATCGACTTAACTGTGCGGATCCCAGATTATTGCTTCACTTTGTCAAACATCAGAACCTTCTGACGCCTTGTCAGATTCTAGATTTGGGTTTCATCTCGTGAGAATTCGCCTCTAGCCGTTAACGTGATTAAACGTCTCTCATCTGGCGGCGGCGGGACGGCACACGTGGGATTGAGTTAAAACAAACTACGGTGTGTGTGTGTTTGTGTGTGTGTGTTCATGGTAATGAAGGAAAATGTCACCCAGTGCAACAGTGTGGCTCGCTGATGTGTTTTTAATGGCGCTCCAGCACACGGGAGGGCGATCCATCGCGTTCAGAGGCGGGCGCACACAATACTTGTTAGCGGCAGTCGCTAATGGTTTGGTGCTTTCAATGACAATAAGGAAAATATCACCACGCTTAAAGGATTTAAAGCTGTAGTTAGAAGAGTTAAGAGTCACGCCATTATCCGATATAATAGTGTAAATGCTATAAATATAGGTAAGTAAGCCACCGGAACTTACTAGCGAACCGCTAACAAGAGCGTTTTTGTGCAGCTTCAGGATTTTCTATGATTTATTTTCATTGCGTCCGTTCGAGAAGAAAGTCTTTCCATTCCTCTCCCAGACATCCATCGTGAGATTCCTTCCTCCGATAGCCGAGGACGCGGAGGTCAGGTCTGCTGTCTTATTTCTGGGAATCCAGGAGTTTCTTTTTTTTTTTTTTTAAAGAACTACAAATCTCCCTGAAAATCAGTTTTCAATCGTGTGTAAATAAAACCACAACCCTTCTCACTGTGGCAGAAATAATCTCATTCATGCTTCGTTTTCAGACCATTTGTAAATCACTGATAATCTTCTGGAGAGAATTACTTCAAATGAAATAATTACGGGGGGACAAAGAGACCAAGCTGTTTGTTAACGTAATTACAGGTAGATTCCGTGTTTGGCGCCTATTTAAAGTTGATTTCGTGTTAATTTCCCTGAACGTTCTGCATGATTTAAATAAAAATCGCACGCCTGCTCGCACCCGAACCTCGTCAGCACAATTAACCGGTAGCTCCAGTAGTTAGCGTTTTAAGCTAACTACAGATCAGGCTGTGTTTGCTGGTGGAATCTCTCACAGTGTGGCTGTGATGTCATCGTTTCAGCGACGACGGGGATCCACTCCAGAATCCCATCTCATGACATCATCAGGGATCCAGTTTCTGGCTGTTCTGTTTAGCGGCTAATCTGGAACTGAGTGAAAGAGTCCAAGAAAACCAATCTGGAATGTTCAAAAAAGTAAAAGTGAATCTCATTATCTGGAGCCACTCCAGAACTGAAGGAGCTGCTCTTCGGTAAAAAGCAACCCAACTTCTCTATTGAACTTGATCAAAACCAGCCAGTTAGTGAAAAGGTATAAACGCAAATGGAGGAGAGAAAAAAGGACCAATTTGAGAGGGTTAACCAACGATGATGAAAACGGCAGCTCCTGCATCAGAGCAGGCAAAGAAAAAAATGAATTCCTCCACGAGAGGTTGACGGTTCGACCACCAAGAAGGGGATAAAGCCGTCTTTAAATAGCGTTTGGCTGACCCTTGGAGCGCCGGCTTCCATCACCGCTTCTGAAAGAAGCAAAGCGACACGCGTGGAGCTGAAGATGCTGATGCGGCTCCAAGAGGAGGAATGATGGAGGAGGAGGATCAGCCTGGAAGTGTTTAAGTGAAACGGAGAGAATGGCGATAGAGACAGAGGATGGAGGGGTGGGGGGGAGGGGGGGGGTTGCAACAAGATGGAGCGAGACTGCCTGCACATACTGTCAAGGCAGTTAATATAAGGTGTGGAGATAAGGCCCCGCAGACAAACACTGACCAAATCAGGCATTTCAGCAGCGCAGCCCGGGCTGCCAGTCAGCCTGAGAGACAGAGCAACAATCAGCACTCCACCCTGATAAGGGCTCTGCTGGGCGCGTGCAGGAAATAGCCAATCTGCAGCCAGCCTGGCAGAGGAGGGCGACGGCAGGGAGTGGAGGAGGCGTGATGATGGAGAGCGGGGCGGTGAGAGGAGGGAGGGAGGGAGGAAGGCCTCCAAATTCAGCGAGAGGCGTGGAGATCACGGGAGAGGATGATACCCGAGAGGAAGACGAGGAGAGACGAGGAGGAGGAAGAGAAAGCAGGATGGCACTCCACCAGCAAGGCCCTGTTGAAGAGAAAGAAATTCAGAAGGGAATAAGTGATGGGGGGGGGGGGGGGGGGGGGTGTAATATCTGCTCCAAAAATAGTCTGTGCTTGTTTTATTTTTTTTGCCACCTGGGAGCAGCTTTGACAGGGAAAGTGTAAGAAGCAGGTTTAGACCTCACGTTAAAGATGGAAGGTCTAAACTCGCTCATTATTCAACGCGACTCGTGCACAGCAGCGCCGTTTCATTGTCTCTATTGATAAATGGTGCATGTAGTGCGCAAACTCTCACGCACGAGTGTGCGCGGCGAGTGAAGGATAACGCCAGCCATGAGATTCCCTCATAGCAAAATAAACACATCCAAACACGCTGGAGTGGAAACCTCGGCTGGATCCACACCGACCCCTACAGGCCACAGTGGGAAGCGCAGCACCTGCCGCGAGTGGGAGGGAATCCATTCCCATCCGTTTACCTTTATCAAACACGTTGAGGTAGAGAGAGAGAGAGAGAGAGACTGACAGCTGATAAGTGTTTGTTTCTGGACGTGGAATCAGCCTCCTTCGTCACCATGGTGACCGGAGACAACAGCGTGAATCAGAAACAAGTTCAGGGGCCAGTTTTTACTCACATCTGTGAAGACCAGAGACCGAAAACAAGGGCAGGGCGAAGGGTGCGGATGGAGAACCAGAAGGGGGACGTGTGTGAAAGGGTTAAGTCCCCCCCCCCCCCCCCCCCCCCCCACGGCTGCTTTCTCTTGCTCTGTCAAGCCCCATTAAACCTGCTGCACCACAGCAATAAGGTGTCATCAATTACAGGCACGGTGCCATCGATGCAGAGGCAGGAACACATAAACGGGACAAACGGCCACATAAAGCCCTGCAGCTCGGCCCCCCCCCCCCCACCACACCCCGGCTCGCTGCGTCCCAGGATCAGCCTTGGGTTGTGAATGGGACGAAGCTTTGTCTCAAATATACAAAAAGACAAAACAATAATAATTCTGATTGGCTTTCATTCATGTGTGTGTGAGAGAGAGAGAGGAGCGTTTAGAATGCACGCTGCTACTGCCCCCGTGTGACGCAGCAAGGCAGCTCAGAGGGCACCAGCGTCCCCCTCTCCTCCTCCAGCCAATCAGGAGACAGCAGAAGAAAGAATCAATGCAACTGAAGCAGTTTAGAGTCCGATCAATTCTGCGGGTCCTCTGCCTGCATTCCTGGAGGTTCTGGCTGTCATCAACGAGAGAAAGACGAGACAGCCGGTGTCCTCCTGCAGACAAAGACACGGCGGAGCAGCCGCAGGACGTCCCTGCAGCAGAGACAGCAGCCAGCCTCTCGTTGCCACGACGATTTAATGATTATTGTGTGTAACACCAATGGCGCAGCTCCTCTAAGAGTCTTGGTTCGAGTCACACACGCCGCCCGAGAGCAGGGGAAGCTTGCTCTGATGTCACACTGATGATGTCATACCGATCGGGATGTGGTGAAACGATATCCAAACTTCCACACTCTGAATTTTTGATTCGTGGATTTGGTAAGAACCAAATGTGGGACAGAAAACGATCGTATAAAAAGTGACACGTTGAAAAAGAGACATTTTTATTTTTCAGTAGAAAATTCAAACATTTTTCTGTTTTCGTTCTCAGAAACGACAAAACAAACGCAACAGAAATGTCTGAAAGGGCGAGGAAGGAGCGCTGCAGACTTACAGAACGAAACTCCAGAACGTCAAGATTCAGTCACACAAACATTAAAACCGACGTTCTCACGCAGCAGCAGCAGCGTTCAAAGTCAGAAGATCCAGGTTGGATTTTGGGGGGGGGGGGGTGCTTTCTGAGGATCTCTGCTTCACCTTCATAGAACTCGACGCTGCTTGCAGCTCCAGAACAGAACCGTGTGTTTAAATAACCCAGTGACGGTCCTGACATTTACAGAAGGCGGTCCATCACGTCGCCCTGGTTTCATGTGGAGTTCATCTGTGAAGAGGAGCTACTGCTGCCGGAGCTCTTGGGCTTCTGCCCCCTGGTGGCGCTGGGCTGCCGCTGCACGCGTTGGCTGGAGGCCTCCCTGCTCTTGTCGCCGTGAGTCGCTCCGGTTTTACTCCGCACTGCTGACACAAGAGGAGGCGGGTGAGAGGAGGAGGGAGAGAGGAGGAGCAGGGGAGCGGAAGAGGGAGAGAGGAGGAGCAGGGGAACATCAACGGGACAAACGTAAGAATGGGAGCGATGGCGAGGAAAAGGTGCAAATCAAGGACTTCGATTCATTTTGCCTTCTCGTAGTCAGAATTTCGAGCGACACACAACAACACTGCACACCAACGAAAGGTCCAGATTCATGTCGAGTTCCGCTGGTTCGAGCTCACACGAAGCCTCGGGATGACTTCAAAACGGTCCGTCTCTCTGCTCCACACAGACATGCAGCGTGAGGTCTGAGGAAAGTAAGCATGCAGACGGAGGCGTGGGACAAAGAGCAGCAGAGGGGACCTTGAGAGTGAGGAGCGCTAGCATCCTGGGGGCCGTAGACCACAACCTTAGCGTTGACCCTTGTGGCTCGGGGGCCAGACACTGAGGGGGGAGCAGCAGGAGGCTTGGGGCTCTTCCCAGAGGCCAAAGACGCATCCTCTAAGCAGAATAAGATGGAATTCAAGGGGGGACAGAGCAGAAATCATACAGGAAAGATAACGTCACACGTGCAAAGCGCAGAGTAGAGCTGCTCTATACGGGAAGGAGGCGACATATTTAGATATATTTGCTGAGATATGACAAAATCCAGGGAGACTAGAATAGATTTGGAAAGAATTACTAAATCCAGAATTTTATTGGAGCTAGCTGCCAGTTAGAATCACATCCGGGAAACACTCATTCCTAAACAAACATCAAATAATAAGAAACTGATAACAAGAGACACTTTAACCCTCAGGTGCATCCGGTACACCTGAGGGTTCTCCACTCCGTTGAGGTGAGCAGGGGAAAGAGGAGGAACTGTACGGCCTGCAGCCGTCAGTGTCTTGTGACCTGCATTGTAAAATCAATATTTAACTTCATGTTTGCGTTCTCTGATTACAGACGCTTACCTCTGGCCTCTGTGGGCGCCGAGGCGATGCTCGTCGTGTGGGACGCGGTCGAAGACTCCACGCCGCTCTCGACAAGCCTCTGACCCGCACACATCGCCTTCAGAGTCTGGAATACGGCCTGAGGCGCCACGTTCATCTTCAACAGATCCACAATGATCCTGGGAGAGCAAGCAGAGCAATAGAGAGTGGGGGGGGGGGGTATATAATCCATCTACTGCATATGTAAGACATACAGATATACGTGCAAGGCCTGTGCAGGCTGGGCTTCTTACTTGAAGACCTCCGGGTCCACAATGACACCCGCAGCCTGAGTCAGCTCGAACAGCTCCGCTTCCTCGGCGCTGAGGACCTTTTTCTTCTTCATAGCATATTTCTGCACGTTACTGGTGACCACCATCGAGGGGGAGTTGGGGGCGGAGGGCGCCGTTTGTTGTGGTTGTTGAGACATCAATAACTAACCCTGAACGCAAGAAATAGAAGTAGGTGTAGGTGTAGAGGAATACCCTCAACCAACGGGCTAGCATGCAGCGTTAGCTAGCATCACCCGCCAACAGAGAAAACATGGCGTTTGGAGTTTATCCTGAAATATTAACAGCGTCGTGAACAAATAATAATCACCAAGACGAGTAGACGATTGATTTCAATTAAATGTACCTGCCTTTAAGTTGTCTTTAGTGAGTGATGAGGGGGAACAGTTTGTTTTGGACAGGAGAGTCGCGCCAATAATACGTCATCAGTAGAATACGAAGCTTGTCGATTGATGGGACTTGTAGATCGGTTTATTTCGCGTAGCTCTAGAATACAGCACACTGTCATGTTTTACCATTAATTTTCGTCGTTATGGTGTAAAACAAAAACCACACAATTTATGATCTGGCAAATTAATTAATTGTCTTCTCACCCAAAGACAAAACATCAAGGATGTTTAGCTTCAGAGCAAAACCGGAAGTGCTTGTGAGATTGTTCTCTCGCGCCTTCTCGGTCCTTTGCGCTGTCGTCGTAGAATGGCCGCTGCTGCAGCAGGACTAAACAAACAGGGCGCCGTAGCGACGATGGAGCCTTGCATCCGACATGGGAGGGGGGCCAGCGGACACCCCGTCAAGGTCACGTTCTTGTCACTAATATTTTGAGCTATGCCAAGTTAGCTTTCGTGTTGGTTCAGCCCAGTGGACTGGACGCTAGCCTCCGTCGCTACTGATTTTTGCTTCTGCGTTGGCGTCATCTAGCGTTAAATTATAAATAAACCCTGCGTCACATTGTCCCCAGAGGATAACCAATGTGTATCTATTTTATATATATATTATTATAAATATATATATATATGTAAACATAGGTTTAATCAAAATCGCAATCATTTGTCCCTGCAACATGCTAGCAGACCTGATGCTGTGACATCGCTAGTTAGCGCCTCAGTAGCAGCAACACGGCTAGCTTAAACCCTGCGTGCACCTCGACGTCAACACAAGATTCCTTTAAGGTTGCTGTTTTTGTGAGGATGAGGTCCACCGTTCTCCCTTCCTCTTCCACCTCCTCATTGGAGGACGATGGGATGTGTCCTCATCGTGAGACACTGGGGGACTCCTGTGTGTCCTACGGCCAGCCGGGATGTCTCTCTGCAGCAGCAACTGTCACATAAAGTCGTTTTGTTCGTTGACAGGTGCTCGAGTGCGGCGTGTGCGAGGACGTTTTCTCTCTCCAGGGGGACAAGGTCCCTCGTCTTCTGCTCTGCGGTCACACGGTGTGCCACGATTGCCTGACCCGGCTGCCGCTGCACGGGCGGGCGGTCCGCTGCCCCTTCGACCGGCAGGTCACCGAGCTGGGTGAGAATAAAGTTATAACCTCCTCTCTGCATTCTCTACATTTCCTGCCCCGTTAGAACCGGTTCAGAGAGACGTCTTTCATCTTCAAAGGTTTGTTTTTCTCCCTCCCAGGGGACTCTGGAGTTTGGGGTCTGAAGAAGAACTTTGCTCTTCTCGAACTCCTGGAGCGACTCCAGAACGGAGCCAGCAACCAGTCGGGAATGGCCGAGGACGCCCTGAAGGGCATGGGAGAAGTAAGACGACTCCCACTTTCCAAAGCGAACCGCTCGCACCCGCCCCGTCTCTCAGCCGCGCTCCTCCTCTTCCTCCAGTGTGTCATTCGCTGCGACGAGGACGAGAGCCACACCGCCTCCGTGTACTGCACCGTGTGCGCCACCCACCTCTGCGCCGAGTGTTCCCAGCTCAGCCACTCCACCCGCACGCTGGCCAAGCACCGCCGCGTCCCGCTGGCCGATAAGCCCCACGAGAAGACCCTGTGTCCTCAGCACCAGGTCCACGCCATCGAGTTCGTGTGCCTGGAGGAGGCCTGCCAGCCCGGACCCCTCATGTGCTGCGTGTGCAAGGAGTACGGCAAGCACCAGGGACACAAGGTAGCCCAGGACCCCTCAACGCAACCGGCGTCTTGTTGGATGGGGGGAGCCTGACGCGGTTCCGACTTTCTCTTCAGCACGCCGTCCTGGAGACCGAAGCGAATCAGATCCGCGCCTCCATTCTGGACATGGCGCACTGCATCCGCACCTTCACGGACGAAGTGTCCGAGTACTCGCGGAAGCTGGTGGGCATCGTGCAGCAGATCGAAGGCGGCGAGCAGATGGTGGAGGACGGCGTCGGCATGGCTCACACTGAACACGTAAGGCTTCCCGCTCGTCTTCGGGCGCCGGCGCTGGGACGGACTTCGGGGACGGCACCGCTCTGAGCTGCTTTCGTGTCCCACGTCTTCTTCATCAGGTCCCCGGCACGGCGGAGAGCGCCCGCTCCTGCGTCCGGGCCTACTTCGCCGACCTCCACGAGACTCTGTGCCGGCAGGAGGAGATGGCGCTGAGCGTGGTCGACGCCCACGTCAGGGAGCGGCTGATCTGGCTGAGGCAGCAGCAGGAGGACATGACCATCCTGCTGTCGCAGGTCTCCACCGCGTGCCTGCACTGCGAGAAGACGCTTCAGCAGGTAGGAGACCCCGCCCACGTGCGTCGGGCCGGTGGGCGTGGCAGCAGAGTGACGCTGCGCGCTGCTCCTCAGGACGACTGCAGGGTCGTTCTGGCCAAGCAGGAGATCAGCTGTTTGCTGGAGACGCTTCAGAAGCAGCAGCACCAGTTCACCGAGCTGGCGGACCACATCCAGCTGGACGCCGGCATCCCCGTCACCTTCACCAAGGTAAGCCCCGCCCCCGCCCCCCCCCTCCACGTCCCGTCCTGGCCTGCCGCCGGACTGAACCGCGTATCGCTCGCACCTCCAGGACAACCGGGTCCACATCGGTCCGAAGATGGAGATCCGCGTGGTGACCCTCGGGCTGGACGGAGCGGGGAAGACCACCATCCTCTTCAAGCTGAAGCAGGACGAGTTCATGCAGCCAATCCCGACCATCGGTAGGAGGCCCCGCCCAGAGGACACGCCTCCCGCTGGCTGGACGCTAACCTCGTTTCTCGCCGTTTGAAGGTTTTAACGTGGAGACGGTTGAATACAAGAACCTGAAATTCACCATCTGGGACGTGGGGGGCAAACACAAACTCCGCCCCCTCTGGAAACACTATTACCTGAACACTCAAGGTAGCGTCTGTGCCCCCCCCGCCCCCCCTTATACCGCGGGTGTGCTTGCTGTCTAACCCCCGCGCCCGCTACACCTTTCTCCCTGTGCCGTAGCCGTGGTGTTCGTCATCGACAGCTGCCACAGGGACCGTCTGATGGAGGCGCACAGCGAGCTCGCCAAGCTGCTGACGGAGAAGGAGCTGCGGGACGCCCTGCTGCTAATCTTCGCCAACAAGCAGGTACAGCAGCAACGGGCGCCGCGGGGCGGGGGACGAACTCGCGTTCGGCCCGCCGTTAATCTCCGTGTCGGTGTTCGCAGGACGTTCCCGGCGCCGTGTCCGTGGAGGAGATGACCGAGTCGCTGAGCCTACACAAGCTGTGCTGTGGGAGGAGCTGGCACATCCAGGGCTGCGACGCCCGCAGCGGGATGGGGCTCCACGAGGGCCTGGACTGGCTCTCCAGGCAGCTGGTGGCTGCAGGCGTGCTGGACGTGGCCTGAAGCTCCGCCTCCTCCTCCCCCTGCGTCCCTTTCTCCCGCTCCTTCCAGACGCTACCCTTTTAAAACGACTCCTCCTCATCCTTCCGACTTTGGGCAAAGAGAACGGATGAATGGTTCCTCCCGAATGCCGTACTCATCCCCTCTGGCGACAAATCCCGCTTCGTTCTTACGTCACTTCCTGTCTCTCGAGCCGAGATCAGAGCGGTTTTTATGGCTTCCGCGGCTAGAGGACTTCCATTAAACCGTCATGTTCACCTCTGTGACAGTAGAGCAGAGCAATCCGTCTCACAAAGATAGTTTAAGCTACACGCCTTTGATCCTGACAGGACCTTCGAGATAAAAGACTTCACGAGAATGTTGGCGCGCCGGAACAGGTCAAATGCTAAAACCGAGTCCTCAAGCTGGCAGAAGGTCAGGAGAGTCGCCGCCAATCGGTGAGATCTAAGCGACTCCAGCATTCCTGACCGGTTTCCTCTTCTTCCTGGAAGTTAAAGGAACTTTTGGGAATATCCCAAAGTGGCCAATTGCACTTCTTTCAAGTCAATCTTGGTTCCAGATCTGCTTGGATTCGGCAGGACGAGCTGCTTGGAGTCATTTTGTGAAACGAGAAACCCGACCTGTCAGCGTGACGGCGATTCGATAACGAAACCGTTTGAAAGCCACCGCTGGTCCAGGAAACGGCGGCGCTCATGGGTGGACTGTTTCCTGTTACAAACTACTTACTGAACTTATTTATGAGCGAGAACACTGACGCCTTTCTGGGGGGGGGCAGACTAACCCTCCGCTGTTTGGTTGAATATTAATCTCACCGCTAAACAAAGTGTCTTGTAAGAATGTCCCTATTTAAATGTCCGTCCTGCTCGCTGGCGGCGACGGCGCCCCCCCAGTAATGTGAACTTTAGTGAACCCGAACGGCGACGCCCGATTGCGTCTTTATTCGTGGCTGTGTAATGTTTGCTGCTTGTATCTGCAAAACAAAAACGTGCACGTGTGAAAAGCCTTTGAAGTCTTTGTTACACGCGGCCCGACGGACCGCTTCGTCCCTGCGTGTCGGTCCGAAGCGAAACCTCCCGGCGAACAGACGACTCTCCAGACACGCCCGAATCGACTCGACGCTTCGTTTATTAACCCGCTCCGGTAAAAACGGCATCACTTGATGGTGATGTTGATGATGCTGATGTCTTCGTACGGCTTGTCGGTCTTGGGGTTGACTTTGGCGTTGGAAATCCTCTGGACGGCCTCCATGCCTTTGGTGCACCTTCCGAACACGGTGTGCTTGTTGTCGAGCCACGGCTGGAGGAGGGGAAACGGGAAAGGGTTCAGGTCACGAACGAACGACGGGCGACGGCGGCCCGGTGCTGAACTGCTTACCGTCGGTACCACGGTGATGAAGAACTGGGAGTTGTTGGTGCCGGGGCCGCCGTTCGCCATGCTGAGCGTGTACGGCCGGTCGTGTCTCAGCGTGGCGTGGAACTCGTCCTCAAACTCTCCCCCCCAGATGCTCTCGCCTCCCATGCCCGTTCCGGTGGGGTCCCCCGTCTGAATCATGAAACCCTGCGGCGGAGGGAGACGTGGGCGGAGTCAGGCGGCGGATTCGCCGACTCGGAGAGTCTCACTGACCTCGACGCTTACTTTGATGACTCGGTGGAATATGTGGCCGTTGTAGTAAGCGTTCCTGCTGTGGACGCAGAAGTTCTCCACAGATTTAGGGCACCTGGAAAATAAAGCTCACGTTATAGAGGAACCCGAAGACGGGCCTGGGACCGGGACCGGGACTTACTCCACGGGGAAGAGCTTGATGTGGACGTCCCCCATGGACGTGTGGATGATGGCGCTGTCCGACACCCGCTTGGGGCCCTCGGCCTGCGTGGCGGCCATGACCTCTTCCTTGGAGGGCTTCTCGTTGAAGATGTCTCTGTCAGAGTCGGCGCTCTTCGTATCCTCGGGTTCCCTCTTCGAGAACTGAAGGCGGGAAAAACAAAAGCGTGCTGAGACGCCGGCGGCGCGACAAACTGCCGCGGCGGCGCAAAACAAAGACGCCGTCTCACCATGTAGAAGCGATTCTTCTTGAACGCGGTGCAGAAGATGGTCGGGTCCGCCTCCACGTTATCCAAGGCGGGGTTCTCAGACGTCTTCATCTCCACGGTGGGCGCCACGTGCATGGCCTTAGCAACGCCCTGGAACAAACTCAGCTGGACCACGCGAATGTTCTCCAGCTTCCCGAGGATCCGCACACACCTGGAGAACGGGAGCATTGATGACGTTCCTAGTATCGGGGTACGGGGGGGGGGGGGGGGGGGAGGAGCCTGATCCACAGCCTTTCCCCGCCTACCTGTTGGTTTCTACGTTGATGACCTTGACGCCCAGCATGGTCCCGTAGAGCACAAAGTGACCCGTCTCGTCAAAGATGATGTTTGTCAGTCGGATGCCGTCCACCTTCTCCAGTTCCCGCTCCACGGCCATCCGCCTTCCGAACTCCATGTCGGGCAGCTGCTGCCTCATCTGCTGCAGCTCTGTGAACATCTGACACGCGACGCAGACGCGATGAGCGCGAGAGGCAACGCCACCGATAAAAAGCCCGCCCCGGAGGTCGTCTGCGGACGCACCGTTAACGACTCGTCGAACACTCGCATCAGCTTCCCCGTCAGGAAGCGGAAGATCCTGACCTTCCTGTCCGAGGCGATGGTGGCCATTTTCTTCCCGTCGGGAGAAAACGCCAGGCTGATGGGATAGGTTTTGTGTTTCGCAAATTCATACAAGTCCGTGTCTGTTTTGTATTCCCAATGCACGTTCCTGGGGAACTTGAATTCCGTCGGCAGGCCGGTCCAGTATTCCAGCATTCCCGCTTTATCGGCAGAGACGATGACTCTGAATCGGGGATTCAGGCGGATTTGGGACAGCGGCGAGGAGTGCATCTTGTCGAAGACGTGGAGGGGCTCGCTGCCCCCCCTTCCGTCATAGACGAAGATCTTCCCCGTTGATTTTTCGGAGCAGGCCACTGTGGAAATGGCATTCCCGGGATTGTAGATCCATTCACACTGACCTGGATGAAAGCTGCGGGGACACAGAAACCCTTCAGGCTAAGAAAGGCGGCGTCGGTTCACCCGGGCCCGCATTCAGACTCACCCCAACTTCAACATGTTGATCATGTCAAAGTTGACGACGTCAAAGACTTTCATCGCCTGATCGTCACCGACGGAACAGAAAAGCGCCCCCTCAGCGCTGACGGCGATGCTTTCGATCACGCCTGTAGGAGATACAATCGCACCGTCAGCAAATACATCCTGTATTAAGCCGGGATGGATAAAAGACGCGTTCAATGAATACCGAGATGACTTCGAAAGTGTTTGACAAACTCGATTCCCGACTCTTCTTTCTTTTTCCAAAACTTCACGTGTCCATCTTGGCTGGCCGTCACAATGAAGTCTTTCCTAGAAAATGGAACACACGCAAAATATTTCTTATAATCGTCCTAACGTCAGGTCTGGGGTAACAACAGCCACAGATTTATCTTTTGACATCTCGGTTTGTCTGAAAGTAAGAACGCTGGATCAAACCAGAGGAAAGCTTTCACACAATGGCGCTGTTAGTAACTAAGTTACACCAGTGCGCGGAGAGTGTAGTTACTCTACGAACCTTTAATATCATTTAGTCTGGTCATTAATCGGATATAAGGTCTTGTGTACGTGAACTGCACCAACAAGGAAAGCTGTCCCGCAGTTGAAATAGTTCTTTGTCAGCATCAGTAATCGACCAGAGGAACAAAGCGCTTACTTGGAGCAGACTATGTGCGTAATAACGTCTCTGTGCATGTAGCTCCGCTCGTACATCGCGGCCGAGGGGAGGTTCTCCAGGTAGACGCGCTCAAATTCGAGCACTGAGAAAGTCAAAACAAGCAGGAGGTTAGCGGGAGTTCGGTTAGCATCTCTAGCATCGTGTCGCGTCGAACTACCGGAACCGAACCTTTTCTTTTCTTGGGCTGTGCAGCTTCGCTGGGCATGGGTCCGACCCATTCATCCTCCTCCACGTTTCCGTTTCCATCTCCGTCCTCGTGATTATCTGCTTTTCGCTTGAGGTCTACAGTGCTCTCAGCGGCCGCCATACTCCTAAGCATTGGTGTGGTCCGTCCTGGATGACGGTACTTCCGTTCGGTACCAATTCTCTCCAAAATCTGCTTTTCTGTTGGTTTTAATAATAATTTATCATTTTCAAGTATAATTATCAGATTTTAATATCATTTTATATTTTGTATTTAAGATGGCATTTTGGACTCGTTTGTATATTTAAACATAATAATGGAACGCATAATTTCTCAGACACCGGAAGTGCAATGTCCACCGTTTCGACGGATTTCTTTCTTTCTTTATTTTTACTGATCTCAATAGGAGCTAAAAGTTTAATACGTATCTGTCTGCATTACGTTTTGCCTATTAAATTTAAAGTATTTCAACTTGGTTACGGTGGCGGAACACAATTGGCATTTTGTTTTGACGGGTATATTATCTTGGAACACGTAGATCAAACCAAAACTCAACTTTAGGGGGAACCGTAAATATTGATTGACATTTTCGGCCATCAACACACAACTCGGTGTATTGTCACCCACGTGAATTATATTAGGAATCATAATGAAGAAAATAATGAATTTCTTATTCAAGTATCAAACAATATTAATATATTAAAAATGCATAACCATTAGCCCCACCCCCCTCGTTTTCTAAACTAAACAATTAGCTCTCACGTATTGCCAAGATGGCTGTGGAGAGAAAGGTATGACATTTGCAAGCTAATAAGAAGCAGAACTTGGTTCGTATTCTGGAGAATTCGACAGTGTGAAAGCGCAGTTTTATTGCTTCAGCGTCAAAGACAAATCACTTCGCAAAATGAGCAACATTTACATTCAAGAGCCGCCAACCAACGGAAAGGTGAGCGCAGCCTTTTCCCATTTTAGCGTTAAAGATGTCTCTCATCCTGCTGCGAATAGCTGAAAGCTAATATATGGCTATACGTTCTCATTTATATGTCCCACTTTCTTCTCTTTACTCAGGTCCTGTTGAAGACCTCGGCCGGTGAAATTGACATTGAGTTATGGTCAAAGGAGGCGCCTAAAGCTTGCAGGAACTTCGTGCAACTGTGCATGGAAGGTGAAAAATTAAGACACCACCCCCCCCCCCAAAAAAAAAAGTCCAGGCATTTCTAATGAAGCGTGTCTTTCTGTGTCCTCCAGCCTACTACGATGGCACGGTGTTTCATCGGGTGGTGCCAGACTTCATCATTCAAGGTGGCGATCCCACGGGAACGGGAACGGGTGGAGAGTCCGTCTACGGCCATCCGTTCAAGGTTGGCCTGCGCTGCCCAAATCATGAGCTCGTTCTGAATAATCGGTGTTTCAACTCATCAATATTTAGTGTGACTAACGTGAAACTCTTGCGTTTATAGGATGAATTTCACACCAGACTGCGCTTCATTCGGAGAGGATTGGTTGCCATGGCAAACGCTGGGCCACATGATAATGGCAGCCAGTTTTTCTTCACCTTAGCACGCGCAGATGAGCTCAACAATAAACACACCATATTCGGCAAGGTATGTTTCCAGTGTGCGTTTGTGCTGCTGCTGGACGCCGATTGTTATCAGCCTGTGTATTTGACCTTTACTTGACCAGAGGTTCATCTTTTCAACCCCCCCCCCCATGCAGGTCACAGGAGACACTGTGTACAACATGCTCAGATTGGCAGAAGTTGAATGTGATGGCGAGGAAAGACCTTTGAAACCCCACAGCATAAGATGCACCGAGGTATTTTCGACCGCCTCCTTTTCTTTGCCCGCTTGACAATTTTCTGGCGTCTCTGATGGACGAAAGGCTTTGTCGCTACCAGGTTCTTCATTCTCCCTTTGATGACATCGTAGCTCGTGAGTCAAAGAAATCCAAGAAGGAAAAGGAGCGAGAGGAAGGAAAGAAATCCCAATCGAAAGCCACAAAGTGAGTCCTCAGTTTCCTTTCTGATGGGAACGAGAAGATTTTTCTCCTTCTCCTTTTCGCTATTTCCATCTCTTGGTATGAGACGCCGTGATCCTGACTGAGTTTCTGTTTCGACACCACCAAATGTGTTTTTTTATTGTCGTGTTTTTGCCGTTTTCATAGAAACTTCAGTCTGTTGTCTTTTGGAGAGGAAGCGGAAGAAGAAGAGGAGATGGTGAATCAAGTCAGCCAGGTACAAGAGACTAAATAATAATACATTTGCAATGAGTAATTATTAAATCGGCTAAACTATAAACATGTAAATTTTTCTGTTGGTTGAACTAAATCTGTTTCTTCAGTCGCTAAAGGGAAAAAGCAAAAGCAGCCACGACCTCCTGAAAGACGATCCCAGACTGAGTTCTGTTCCAGCGGTTGAAAAGTTTGTACAATTTATTCATGACTATAAAAAAATCCTGCAAGTCCGTAAATCCAGTATCCTTCTAACAATGATGTCATTTCTGCTTTGATAAGGAAAAAGGGGGCGGGGACTTCAGGAGGCGCAGCTGAGGTATTTCAGACATAATGTTAAGCTGTCAAAAAAAAAGAAATCATCAATAAACGATCTAAAATTTCAAAGAGGCACTTCTCCGTCTTGTCCTCCCAGACGGACGACGAGGCTGACGGCGACGTCGACGATGACTTGGATGCGGATGAAGCGAGTGACCCTGAGAAGCGACGGAAGACGAGGGAGCTGATCAGCAAAAAGCTGCAGAGGGAAAAAGGCGCGGAGAGAACGAGTGAAGCCAGCGAAGAGGAGCGAGGGAGGAAGCCCAGCCGCAGGTATGGCCGCACGTTTCTGAGCACGGCTTTCAGCCTCTGCAGCCGCTGCTGGCTGGAGGATAACGTCCGGCCGACACGGGGCGGGTTTGTGAAACGAATAGTCTGATGGAGTTTTACGTAAAGAAATAGTCCAGCTGTTTTTCCACTTGTAACACAGCGTGACAAACAGGCGGGGGCGCTGTTGAGCCGCGTGGCGCAGAGACGAAGACCAACCGATCTAACTGGGACAGCATGGACCTAAATAAATAATTCCACTGAGAGTGGACTTGAGATCTCCACATTTTATTTATAACTGTGAGGGACGCGCCATCAAAGGTTCACGTTTATTGTCTCGTCGATCTTCTCGGACCGGTTGAGCGGACTCTGAAACGTTCCTTCTGCCATCGGTTTTATACTGGCAATGCAAATCTGGTAGAAAATGAAACTGTGTTCTTTAATCTAAATTTAAGGCGTCCTGTCTTCATCTAAATATCGTCCACTCGCCGTGAGACACGCACGCGTCCTCCGGCGTTCGCGCTCACACCGCGTGCCTCGAGCTGAAGCCGGAACAAACGGGACGTCTCTGCGAGTGAGATCCAGGTGAGACGGCATTAGCGTGAAAATGACCCGCGGCGAACAGAGAGAGCGGTTCATCTTTCATCCCCCTTTGATCTATCGCTCCTTCATATCCTCTTAACCGGTAGCCCTCAACACACGTAATCAACATACCCTTCTCTCATTAGCACTAATGGGATGAGGAGAGCGCCCTGAGTCGCTGCGTGTGTGTGTGTGTGCGTGTGTGCGTGCTCTGACTGACAGCCCGCTCCATGCAGGCAGACTGTAGTATATTAAACACAAGCACAGATTGTTTTGCTACAAGAGCTGTAACCCAACACAGTGGTTTGTCTTGGCAGGGAATCAAAGAGCGGGCCGGTAGGTGCAGTGTTGGTCCGGGACAAAGGGGGCATTGTTGTAGGGTGAGCTGCACTCGCTCCCACTACTGCCCCACTTTGAGCTGCTCTGCACTGAGGAGGAGGAGGAGGAGGAGGAGGAGGAGGCGGGGCACCGACCGGTATCTAGTCACCCGGGAGGGAAAGGAAAGCCAAATGTGAAAGAGTTCACAAAATGTCTTGAAGGTTGAGAGTTTAGTACTTCGTCTACCTGGAGATCTTTACGTTCATCGGCCGTCACTAAACCCAAACAGAAGCTAAGCGAATCCCGAATGGCGCGTTGCAGGCTCAACCAGAATCCAACGAAATCGTAACAGTCCTGGAAAGTTTGTGAATAAAATCCAGGCTTTTTGCGAACAGACGCGGGTCATTGAAAGTGCTTGAATTAATCTCACTGTTCAAGGATGTGGCGTCTTGCCTTGAGAAAGGGCAAAGCTACAATGCTTTGAAGTCTATTTGGGTTAAAGCTCTGTGTTGAACGCCGGACGGACGTTTTTCAGACCGGCGGGGTGTGGTGCGTGTGAAGGACACGTCTCCAGCCTGCGTTTGGACGGAGCTGATTGTGTCTTCCTTCTCTCAAAGTCAAGGCTGTTGAGGCAACCTTGAAACCCAAATCTGTTATATCAGGTCTAAACTATCCGACGTCCCTCTCCAGCAGCCGGATGAGATTTCACTGCAATAATCCTCGATTGCAAAATGCTTGGACTTCAGATTTGTGCACAAGTTGCCAAATAATGTTTCTCTGTGCCACAAAAACAACAACAAAGAGTCACATTTGTTGGAATCGGATCGTATTCGTGCTCCGTTTGTCTCGACTTGATTTTGGGGTTGTCGGTTGCTTCCAGTTCGGCGCTACTTTTATGCTGCGATTGATCAAATCTGGTTTAGCTGTGTTTGAAGAAGGGGGGGGGGCTTTATAAAAGACACTGAATGAAGTCCCAAAAAGTAGCGTATGTGGTCCGGCGGGGCTTGACTGGGGAAGCAAAACGCTTCCACATGGCTGCGGGACACGGTGGGAGCCGCTCCCGCCAGCAGGACCGGCTCCCTCGGCTAATCGCTTCTCACTTCCTGTTATTTATATCACTCGTTGTCACACACCTACGCGCGGTGCAGACAGCGTGAGCGGAGTGTAGCGAGGTGAGGTCCGCTCTCAGCGTGCCGTTAAAATAAGAGCTAAGTAGCCGCGCTGCTGGGGAGTGTGTGTGTGTGTGTGTGTGCGTGTGCGTGTGCTTGTGCGTGTGTGTGGGGGGGGGGGCTTGGACCTGAAATCATTAGAGGGTTGTTAATGAGGATGCGCTCTGCGCTCGGGCCACTTGTAAAAGGTCCGGCACTGGAGCACTGGAACTGGACCGGGCCTTTTTATTCAGAGATCGGACTCATCAGTGGAGAAGGAGAGTCACAGGAGAGTCTCCCATGTACCCCCCCCCGGCCGCTGGCTGTTCCATCTCTTCCTGCTCCCCTCCCTCTGCGTTAACTTCGCCGCCCCTTCCCTTTTGGATTCTGGCCTTCCGCTCCTGGAGAAAGCTTTTTCCTCGCCCGGCGGACGGCGCGACTTCAACAGGACGTCGGGACTCTAATGATCCCTCCCCGAGCGGGACGCTGCGCCACTCTCTGTTAATTGGCTGCACCTGTCTCTTGTCATCGGTCACGACCAAACGCGTTCGCAGGGGAAGGTCGCGGGGATCAAGAAAGCGTTCGGCGCCGCCTTTGTGCGGAAAGCTGCTTGAGATAATCCGGTTCTTGGCAGCGGGGTTGTTGTGTATGTTTCGGAGCTGTGAGGTTTACACATCTCCGGCCCGCTGCAGCGGCACGTCTTCCCCACATGGGGCACAGTTGGAGACGGCGACGGCCGTCCAGGACGAGTGCTCGAGACTGGAAGAGAGAAAAGCTGCAGAATTCGCTGGCTTTTTCTCTCATTAAAAGCCGACGGATCATTCGTGGCTGAACGTGATTGAAACGAATCCTGGATGTTCTACAGGACTCCATTGCTTTGATCCATCGTGTCGGACGAGCAAGAACAAAAGGATCCTCGCAGTAATCCGACAGAGGAACCTCGGTGGGCATCGTGTTGGTCTCGATCGCTCTGCACAGTCATGCAAATTCCTGTGTGGAGGTTGGATTCCTCTCCGGCTCTCGCTTCTCCTTGGCTTTTGACCAAACCATGAAGTGCCCCCCCCCCCCCACCCCCCCAGCCATCTTGTTATTCGAGCACATTCATCCACCAGACGGGTTCGAGTCCGCTGTAGCAGGAAGGAGCCGCCGCTGCCGTATTTCCTCTTGAGACACTTTGCCTGGATCATTAATGAAATCTCTTT
This sequence comes from Brachionichthys hirsutus, assembly GCF_040956055.1. Classification (NCBI taxonomy): domain Eukaryota; kingdom Metazoa; phylum Chordata; class Actinopteri; order Lophiiformes; family Brachionichthyidae; genus Brachionichthys; species Brachionichthys hirsutus. The sequence goes on along the minus strand of NC_090915.1, from coordinate 2,170,708 downwards.
TAGTCACTTGAAGGCTCGAGAATGAGAATGCAGAGAAATATTTCTTTAAAAAAGAAAGGCTGGAATGCCCACTCGTACATTTTGGAGACATTTCATGAAGCATAAAGTCATCGCTGTTACTATTTATAAGGTTGTCAGATTCCTGTCAGCCTCAGACTATGCCAGACCCCCCCCCAGGAGGAAAGGCCAGGTCCCGAACCAAAGGAGAGTTCTTGGTGTCCTGCCAATCACTTCATATGCTTTCTTTATGAAAAGTTAATCATCCACAGCGACAGTGGCTGGCGCCCCCCCCCCACGCACCCCCCAAAGTCACTGGGACAGGAAAGGCTTCCCAAAAAGACTAATATATCTCGATGTGCACGTTTAGGTGAGTTTATCTTGCGGCTAATGGAAGTTCTGAGAAGCTTTTCTGCGTCTGCTCGGCCAAATGTTCTTTAAATGGCCGCGAGAGTCTTTTCCTGCCGCCTCGTGGAGCGTCCACTTCAGTGGATTGATGCGACGTCCTCTCGGCCGCCTTTCAGAAGAGGCCCGCGTCTTCACGTCCTCGTCTTTCATCCTTCAAATGTGGCAATACTCAAGAAAATTGAATTCCTAATTGCACATTATGGCTGATTGCTGGCTGCGCTTTCTGTCCATTTCTAAATGAAACTGCAGTTATAATGTCTTCGCTAACTATTACAACTAACACTGTAGTTTCTTCTTGTCCCCTGAGGGGTCGCCACAGCGAATCAACCGTGCCCCACTTCACCTTGTCCTTTGCATCGTCCTCCCTGGCAGTTCCATCCTCAGCATCCTCAGCATCCTTCTACCCCGTCTCTCCTCTGGACATGTCCAAACCATCGAGTCCGACTGCGTAGCTTCGCCTGTTACTCCACAAAGAGAAAGAGGATAATTTCCTAGCTGCTCCGATTCTGACAGCGTTTTAATGGTTTTACAAAGTCACCGCGCCGACGACTGAATGACGGTTGCTCATCGTGGACGTTGTTCTCGCTGTAAAACGCTCGACCCCGACCGGGGAGGTGAGAACAATTACTTTATTAAGGCTCCATTACATTTATTGGAGCAGCACAAGCTTTTAACGTGCGTTCTTCATTCTGACACTTGCGCAGTGTTTTATGTACCCACATAATTAGCCGTGAGCGTTAGATTTTCAGAGGCACGGCGTCTCGAGACAATGCAGCGCTGCGATGGCGTTTTAAAAAGTGACGCTTTTATTCTGCAGAGGTCTGCTGAAACGTTTTCCACGGCTGGCCTTTTGTCTCCGAACCTTCTCGCTGCTGCCGTCGTTCCTTTTCGTTTCTATATACGTTGGGTTTAAATTGTCCAACCTCATTTTTCCCCCCTCGCAGTGATGAATTGCGGAAAGAGTCGCGACAGTTGAAGAAGGAGCTGCAGGCCATAAAGCACAGGAAAGAAGAAGGTTCCAAGCCCGCTGTAGATGAAGCCGCAGAGGGTATGTGAGCCGCTACTTATCCTGACGGATGCGTATTATGGTACCCATTAGACGATTGGATTTATTGGTGTAGATAATATACTGTAAATGTATTTGACCACAACTGGGTGCATTTTAAGGGTGTTTGAAATGCCCCAGCCCTTTAAGTGTGAACAGAGTTTCTAGGAGGGTGGTCTTGACTCCTGCATTCTCTGCAACCCCCTGATTTTGTCAATTAGTTGCAGACGTCTGTTTTTGCATTTTTGCGTTAAAGCTGCGTGGGTGCAAATGGTTGAGTCGGGCATCAAACCCCCTTCAGCGTGTTTGTTAGTTTGCAGCCTCGGCCAGTGCGGGTCTGTGAAGCCCCCCCCCCCCCCCCCCCCCCCGGATGTCCAGGGGTCCTCACCGCATTGCAGCCCTGCTGCCGCTAGTCTGTGGATTTTTTTTGTTTTTTTTATGTTTGCTGAGATGCTGAAACACATTTTTGAAAAATGACCAAAAACCGCTTCGGCGGGGTTTTGTGTTTACATTCTTGCGCAACAACACGGAAAAGTCTGCAGGGGCTTCTGCCGTGGGATTACCGCCAGCCAAAAGTTACTGCGGGCCACGGCGGCCGCGCCGGGCGTTTTGTTGCTGGAGCCGGTTCCGTCTCCCACAAGCACCGTCCCTGTTGTTCAACCAGGACACTCCTGATTGGTTCAACCTTTTAGGTAGAAGAGGCTCAACTGTAACGCTCTGATTTTCCCGTGTGTTGCTGTCGGTGCATCCAGTTAAACCATTCCAGTAAACTTCAGGCTTTTTCCTAATAGATAGTTTATTAAAGTGGAGCGTGGCGTCGCTGGCGGCCCAGCGCTGTTCTGCTGCGTGGCATCAAGCCGAAACTCATCCATTATCTGCTCAGGTGCTCGTTCTCTGCCAGGGAACCTTTTGTTTTGTGCATTTCTGGCAGCTGGAGCCAGAGGTGGGAGTTTCTTTTAAGAGTTCCTCATTACGTTTCTGCATTGGAAGCAAAAGTTAATTCCATTAGGCGGGATTCTTCGATGTCACGGCCCAGCGGTCGCTGCAGGGAGACGGATGTCTGCTCAAACGCTGTAAATCTAAAAGCCCAGCTCGGCCACAGAGGAACACTTGTGGTGCAGAGTAGACTCGTTTTATCTCGTCCCACTGCAGCACACGCGCACACACACACACACACACACACACACACACACACACACATGCACGTTAAGGCTCAGATTGACACTTAAAGCTTAAATTGTTCTCCTGGTTCTCCTCAGACCTCTTTGTGAAGGTCAACCTCTGGTCTCATTTCGATCACATGCTCCTCAGACTGGTCCGTCTAGGTTTGGGAGGGGGGGGGGGGAACATAATGCAGGACTGAGGTTAATGAAATTAAGGCTGCAGCTGACTTTCATTTGTGAATCCTTGTTTATTTTTTTCCGGTTTTAGAAGAAGAAAGCTCACCGATCAAACTCCAAAAATATTCAGACAGAAAATTAGCAAAACCAAAAAAAGGTGTTTTCATTCGTTTCACTGATTAGGTTTCAACTAATTGAGTAATTAACAAGTTAATAACCTTTCAGAACCTTCTTTCTAACGTATAAAGACGCGACCCACGACCGCCGCCTCGCTGCTTCCTCGCCCCCCCCCCATCGTACCCGACTGGAGCTAAACCCTTTTCGTTTTAACCTTGCAGAAAAAAAAACACGTTTTCATCACACGAGTTATAGCATGTGGCCGTAGTCTGCTTTTCTGTCTCTTGGCATGGCTTCTTGGTACCGGAGCCAAAACTAAGAAGCCATTCTGAGCCCACTGTCCATTCAGTAGCCGCGCTAAACGATGTGGCAGCCGTCTTCATGCCACGTAGACGTTGGACAGGTTGAGCCGCCGCGTCGCTGGGGTTTCATTTCCCTGCTGCCCATCGCACGCTGCTGACTTTGAAGAGCTGATGCTGCAGAATAGATACTTGAAAACTCCAATGGCGTGTGATTCTGTCTACGCCGCGTAGCGTTTGGCGGCAGAGGACATGTAGGATATTCGGCGAGACTTCCGAGGTGGGTCGTTAGCTCGACGGTGCGACGCGTCCCCGTTGGAGAACGGGAGCTCCTTCTCAGAAATATTTCAGGAGTTGTTCAGCACAAAGAAAATCCTAAGTACAGGTAGATAGAAAAATTGGAGCCTCTGCGACCACCTCCAGGTAGCCCCGTTGCAGCCCAGTAGCCGCCCCGTTGCAGCCTGTTGCAGCCCCGTTGCAGCCCCGTTGCAGCCTGTTGCAGCCAATTGCAGCCCCGTTGCAGCCTGTTGCAGCCCCGTTGCAGCCCCGTTGCAGCCTGTTGCAGCCAATTGCAGCCCCGTTGCAGCCAATTGCAGCCCCGTTGCAGCCTGTTGCAGCCCCGTTGCAGCCCCGTTGCAGCCTGTTGCAGCCAATTGCAGCCCCGTTGCAGCCAATTGCAGCCCCGTTGCAGCCCCGTTGCAGCCCAGTAGCCGCCCCGTTGCAGCCCCGTTGCAGCCCCGTTGCAGCCCCGTTGCAGCCTGTTGCAGCCCTGTTGCAGCCTGTTGCAGCCCCGTTGCAGCCCAGTAGCAGCCCCGTTGCAGCCCAGTAGCCGCCCAGTAGCCGCCCCGTTGCAGCCCCGTTGCGTGGGACAGGAGAGGGAAGGAATGCAGCTCGAAAGGTCATCAAACTCAAAGACAGTAGTTAGTGACAACAGCTGGAGAAGGTGATGTGTGTTCCTCTTGTGGGACCTCCGGGCATCATCCGTCAGCATCCGGCATGTCGGAGGCTGCAGCGGGAAGGCCGAGCCGGAGAGGTGGCGGTGCTCGGGGGGGGGGATCACTTGTTGGTCCCATAAATCAAGAGAAAGCGATTTGCCCGTCGGCACCAGACTTCCATGTTGACACAGCGGGATGTGGGGAGAGTGCGGCACTGACTTCCAGCGCTGCCTAAAATATCAGCGAATCCTCTTCCTGCTCCCCCGGGGGGGGGGGGGGGGGGGGGGCTGAGGCATTCCTAGATCAGATAAGATTGCTGTCTCATCCTGGCTGGGATGCGTCTGGAAAACCTCCAAAGTTTTGACCTTTTTAAATCTGTGAATGTGTTTAAATGCGTTGTTTCTGTTCTTTATCGGCTGATCTTCGTTTATCTTGTAGCGCTGAGCAGCATTCACGCGCTCGTCTCGCTGCAGGGGGAGCGCCGTTTTCTCTGTTGCATCATTTATTTGGTTGCAGCTGAATGCGGCGTCGAGTCGGCTTGTCCAGCGACGTGACTCCGCCTCCCTGTGTGACATCACGCAATGAGAACCTGTGTCTTTGGTTTCCTCCAACCAACTGTCTGACGTCCACCAGAAACTCAAATGTCCCGTCTCTGCTGGGGGGGGGGGGCGTTCTACAGTAGTGGTTCATGTAGGTCATCTCTGAGGAAGATGCAGGGGGGGGGGAGACAACAGCCTTGTGTTATTATCGCGCCGACAGATCGTGTTTGGCAGCGACTGTCTCGGCGTGACGAGCTTCACTTCCTTTCATCTTTTCTATCTGATCATCTTTTACCTTTTTTTCAGGTCCTTATCTGTCAAGTATCAGAGAGTGTGTTTTTAGTCGCCCTCGACTTCCCTACCTCGCCTCAGATTCCTCGTTTTTACATTGAGGGGTAGCAGGAATGTGATTTTGCGTAATCCTGCTAACAAACAGACAAACGTCATCAAAAACAGAACCTCCTTGGTGGGGGTAAATATCTAAAAAAAAAGTCCTGTTGTCCCTCCAGTGGACGAGACGCCTCCCAACGAGGCCGTGGCTGAATATCTGGAGGGACGAAAGAAGTACGAAGACCTGAGGAAACAGAAGCGATCGAAAGTCTCCAACAGAGAGGAACAGGTAGGCGACCCCGACGCAGAGCGCCGATTCTCTCCTCGTGTCTGCACATCGCTTCACTCGTCCTCTCGCATGTTTTGGTAGACGCTGGCCATTCTCAACCGTTTCAAGTCCAAGTTGTCCTCGGCCATCACTGACGCTCCGGAGGAGGATGTGGAAGATCTGGAGGAAGACGATGACAGAGGATGGTCAGTAAGGCCCGGAAAAAAAACACGTTTTTGTGAGGAACGTTTGAAACGTGAAGGAATAGAAAGTCCTGTCGCCATGCAGAGACTGCTTGGGAATGCTAAAAGAAATATCCAGGAAGTCGCTTCTTCTCCTTCTTCTCTTGAAGAATCAAAGTTTTCCCATATTTGGTGTTTACATCTCTAAAGGTAGGGTGCAAACTCTTGAAACATGCTAAAATGCTACGTCAATCCTGTCCCGTAACGCCGAGGAACCTGCGATGTCTTCGCCGGGACGAAACGGTTCAAAGTTGTAAGATGAATTTCTCTGCTGCTGCTTTCCCTACTTCAGGTATAACTCCAGGTATTCAAAGGAGCTCATGTATACATATGGACGCCTGTGGGGGGGGGGGGGCAAAACTGCATGAGAATGGGGGGGCGGCGGCCATCCCGGGTTTTAAATCACCGCCACCGTTCGCTCTGACAAATATTAGTAGCTCCACGCTACTCGGTATTCCCGGGGAGTTCAAGAGGCAGTTTGGAAAACGTGGACAGAGAAGTGACCGTCTGACAAACCTTGTCTTCCAGCCGCCGCTGGGCTGGCGTCAAGCCGCTGCTCTCCGGTCGCTCACAGCGGCGACGCGAGGTTGTAAAAGAAAGTGTCCGATAGGAGCGACTGAACGGGACGCTAAAGCGTAGTGACCTACTGGTAGCGCCGAAGCTCGCTTCATCTCCCTATGTGTGTCAAAGTTCAAGGTGTGTGTGTGTGTGTGTGTGTGTGTGTCGGATTGGCAGTTCAACCCGCAGCCACCAGATCGGCCATCAGGAAATGAGCCCTGACGCAGCGCTTTCCTCTCGTATGCCGTCTTTCACCGAAGATCTCGGCGTCTAACGACGCACATTAAGGGCTTGAAATGAAAACCATGTGTTTGAAGTCGAGCGAAATGTGTGTGAGAGATTTAGAATAACAGAATCTGTAGTTGCTATTAGTCTCAAGAAGCCCCCGTGAAGTGCGGGCGGTGTGTGTGTGTGTGGCGGGGGGGCCCTAATGAATTTGAGAGAAGCCTTTGGCTGGTTTCTTTTTTTTTTGGGGGGGGGGAGCCCACACCAGGTATGGCGAGGAGGGAGGACGGCGGAGGTAGCGAGGCAGTCCTAGAAAAACACCGGCGGGACGTCTGTGCCACTCTGTGAACAGAATGTGGGTTAGAACAGGTCAGACACCGAAAGTCAAGTCTGGGCCAGAGGAGGTAAACTATTCCATCTGTGTCTGTGTCTGACTCCTCCCCCCTCCTCCTCCTCCTCCTCCTCTCAGCTCGCACACACTCCACCGCTGCTCTCACCATCCGTCCTCTCCTCTCTATTTCCCACCCCCTACTTTCAAAACAAAAAATGGAAAAGGAAGAAAAATAAATGGAGGCGAGGTTTCTGCGGCCTCGCGTCGCGGCAGCGCCGAGTGGTTTCGATAAGCCCCGAAACGGCGTGTTTCCACATCGCGTCTCGGAGCTGCAGGACGCCGAGGCCGAGCGGCCGGCGGGCTGTCATCGCCGAGACTGCTAGACAAATTATCAGAGGCGGCCCGCTCGCCCCGCAGGAGTTCTCCGGGTCTGCCAGAGTCGAGCCGTGACATTCCAGATGAGCTGTCACAACTCCCGCCGATTCCAGGAGGGAAGCGCGCACACGAACCCGGAACGCCACGCGCTCAACGCGGCGGACGAGGCTTCAGAGAAGATTCTCTTTCTAGAGTGTTCAGCGTGACATACGGCAACGAGACGTAAATATCTTTCACTCCAGCAGACGATCCTCGACTTCAAAGGCAAAAGGTCTCGGCGGAGGGAACGCCGATGTTCCGGTTAGCTT